>NC_092087.1:30026948-30279448 GCF_045679555.1 Salvelinus alpinus | reverse complement strand
ATTGGTATGTTGAAATTTATGTTCCTTTTGATGGCATAGAATGCCCTTCTTGCCTTCTCTCTGTCTCTCTGTCTCTCTCTCTGTCTCTCTCTCTGTCTCTCTCTGTCTCTCTCTCTGTCTCTCTCTCTGTCTCTCTCTCTGTCTCTCTGTCTCCTTCTCTCTCTGTCTCCTTCTCTCTCTGTCTCCTTCTCTCTCTGTCTCTCTCTGTCTGTCTCTTTCTCTCTCTGTCTCTCCGTCTCTCTCTCTGTCTCTCTCTCTGTCTCTCTCTCTCTCTCTGTCTCTCTCTCTGTCTCTCTCTCTGTCTCTCTCTCTGTCTCTCTCTCTCTCTCTCTCTCTCTCTCTCTCTCTCTCTCTCTCTCTCTCTCTCTCTCTATCTGTCTCTGTCTCTGTCTCTGTCTCTCTCTGTCTCTCTCTGTCTGTCTCTCAATTCAATTCAATTCAATTGACTTTATTGACATGGCAAGTTCATTATTACTTACATTGTCAAAGTATACATATCGAAAAATAGAAATAAAATATATATATATTTATATATAAATAAATGGTGGGACCAACAGCATTAATAATAGTAGTAGTGGACATGGGATTACCATTAACAACAACTACAACAACAGTATTAATCAGAACAACAATACATTAAAGCAATGGTAGTAGACCAGTGTCAATATGACTTGAGAAGACACATGACCTGGTATGAAAGACAAAACAAAACTAAGCTAAATGGGAAATATTATCAACATTACTTTGCACTTTTCACTGGCTGTCCCTCAGGTTGTGGCAGGAGGACACATATTTGGCTGCCAAAACTGCACATTTTGGCTTTTCACCCAATAAATATTTGATTTTTTCTTCATCTTTTATAGTTTCAAATTCTTTGTATTGAATTATAATTTTGGGAAAGAAATATGCTCTTAGGTCTGAGTATTTGTCACAGTGTAATAGGAAATGCAGCTCTGTCTCTACCCCTCCCCTGGAGCAGAGTGAGCACAGCCTGTCCTCTCTGGGCAGCCAGGTTTGTCTGTGACGACCGGTCTCTATAGCCAGACTGTGCTCACTGAGTCTGTACCTAGTCAATGTTTTCCTCAGTTTTCTATCAGTCACAGTGGTCAGATAGTCTGCCACCATGTACTGTCTGTTTAGAGCCAAATAGCATTGAAGTTTACTTTGATCTTTTGTGGTGTCATTCCAATAGGTGATATATTTTTATTTTTGTTTTGTGATTATTTGGTTGGGGCAGATTTTCTGAGGGCTGTCCTGAGGCTCTATGGGGTTGGTTTGGGTTTGTGAACTGAGCTTCAGAACCAGCTGCCTGAGGGGACTCTTCTCTGGTTTCATCTCTTGACATTGTAGAGCTGTGTGATGGAATGTTTTGGGGTTACTTGTTTTTAGATGGTTGTAAAATTTGATGGCTTGTTTTTCTATTCGAATGAGGAATATTGGCCCAATTCTGCACTACATGCGTTATTTGGAGTTTTTCTTTGTACTTGCAATACAGTCTTGCAAAACTCTGCATGCAATATTTCAATTGGATGTTTGTCCCATTTAGTAAATTCATTATTAGAGAGAGGACCCCATACTTCACTGCCATATAGAGCAATTGGTTCTATAACTGATTGAAAAATTTTGAGCCAGATTCTAATTGGAATTTCGATTTTGATGTTCCTTTTAATGGCATAGAATGCTCTTCTTGCTTTGTCTCTCAGCTCATTCACAGCCATGTGAAAGCTACCTGTGTTGCTGATATTTAGTCCTAGATATGTGTAGTTTTTGGTGTGTTCTAATAGAACTGTGTCCAAATAGAATTTATATTTGTCATCCTTATTTCCTGACCTTTTTTGGAATATCATTATATTTGTTTTTTTTAGGTTAACGGTCAGAGCCCAGGTCTGACAGAACCTGTGAAGACGATCTAGGTGCTGCTGTAACCCTTCTTTAGTGGGAGACAGCAGCACCAGGTCATCTGCGTACAGCAGACACTTGATTTCAGTGTTGTGTAGGGTGATACCAGGTGCTGACGATTCTTCTAATGTTTTTGCCAATTCATTAATGTAGATGTTAAATAGTGTTGGACTTATTGGGCAGCCCTGTTTCACTCCACGCCCCTGAGTGAAGAAGTCTGTTTGCTTGTTGCCAATTTTAACTGCACATTTGTTTTTAGTGTACATTGATTTAATAAAATCATATGTTTTCCCTCCAATACCACTTTCTATTAGTTTATAAAAAAGACCTTCGTGCCAAATTGAATCAAATGCTTTCTTGAAATCTACAAAACACGAGTAGATTTTGCCTTTGTTTTGGTTAACTTGTTTATCAATTAGAGTGTGGAGGGTGTAAATGTGGTCTGTTGTACGATAATTTTTTAGAAATCCAATCTGGCTTCTGCTCAGGACGTTGTGTTCGTCAAGGAAATGATGTAGCTATTTATAATACTGCAGAGAATTTTCCCCAAGTTGCTGTTAACGCAAATTCCTCTGTAATTATTTGGGTCAAATTTGTCTCCATTTTTATAGATTGGTGTGATCAATCCCTGGTTCCAAATATCGGGGAAAATACCTGCAGTGAGGATAATGTTGAAGAGTTTGAGTATAGCCAATTTGAATTTGTGGTCTGTATATTTGATCATTTCATTTAAAATACCATCAGCACCACAGGCCTTTTTGGGTTGGAGAGTGCATAGTTTTTCCAATAATTATTCTTCTGTAATTGGGGTATCCACAGGATTCTGATAGTCTTTGACTGCTAATTCAAGGATTTGTAATTTTTCTTGTATATCTTGTTGTTCTGGGCTCTTTGTTATATTGCTGTAGAGCTTTGCAAAGTGATTTCTCCACATATCCCCATTTTGGATAGCCAATTCCTCATGATGAGGTTTGTTTAATTTATTCGAATTCTCCCAGAAGTGGTTTGATTCTATGGATTCCTCAATTCCATCCAGCTGATTTCTAATGTGCTGTTCCTTTTTTGTTCTTAGGGTGTGTTTGTATTGCTTCAGTGTTTCCCCATATTGAAGGCGTATATTTTTGTTGTCTGGTTCTCTGTGTTTTTGATTAGATATATTTCTCAATGACTTTCTTAGATTTTTGCAATCATTATCAAACCATTTTTCATTATCTGTTATTTTTGGTTTGCTCTTATGCTTCTTTAGATTAGCCAAGGAGGCTAATTTGTCAAATATAAAGTTTATGTTCCTAACGGCCAAATTTACACCTTCATTGCTGAAGGAGAATGTTAAGGCTAAAAAGTTGTCCAGGAGAGATTGTATTTTTTGGCTACTAATTGCTTTTTGGTAGATGTCTGTACTGTTTGCACTCCATCTATAGGCCTGTTTAGTACCATGTAATTTATTGGGCCGTGATGCTTCATGGTTGTGTTCTGCTCTTCTCAGGTACACTGTGATATTACTGTGGTCTCTCTCTCTCTCTCTCTGTGTGTCTCTCTCTCTCTCTCTCTCTCTCTGTGTCTCTCTCTCTCTCTCTCTCTCTCTGTGTATCTCTCTGTGTATCTCTCTCTAGCTCTCTCTCTCTATCTCTCTCTCTCTCTCTCTCTCTCTGTGTATCTCTCTGTGTATCTCTCTCTCTCTCTCTCTCTCTCTCTCTCTCTCTCTCTCTCTCTCTCTCTCTCTCTCTCTCTCTCTCTCTCTCTCTCTCTCTCTCTCTCTCTCTGTCTCTCTCTGTCTCTCTCTGTCTCTCTCTGTCTCTCTCTGTCTGTCTCTGTCTCTCTCTGTATCTCAATTTCAATTCAATTCAATTCAATTCAAGGGGCTTTATTGGCATGGGAAACATGTGTTAACATTGCCAAAGCAAGTGAGGTAGATATTATACAAAAGTGAAATAAACAATACAAATTAACAGTAAACATTACACATACAGAAGTTTCAAAACAATAAAGACATTACAAATGTTATATTATATATATACAGTGTTGTAACAATGTACAAATGGTTAAAGCACACAAGTTAAAATAAATAAGCATAAATATGGGTTGTATTTACAATGGTGTTTGTTCTTCACTGGTTTATCTCTCTCTCTCTCTGTCTCTCTCTCTCTCTGTCTGTCTGTCTCTCTGTCTCTGTCTCTCTCTGCCTGTCTCTGTCTCTCTCTGTGTCTCTCTCTGTCTCTCTGTGTCTCTCTCTGTGTCTCTCTCTGTGTCTCTTTGTGTCTCTCTCTGTCTCTCTCTGTCTCTCTCTCTGTCTCTGTGTCCCAGTCTCTCTCTCTCTCAATTCAATTCAATTTGCTTTATTGGCATGACGTAACAATGTACATATTGCCAAAGCTTATTTTGGATATTTACAATATAAAAATTAGAATCAAAATTGTCAACGGGAAAACAGTAACAACAATAACCAAGTGTCAAAATAACCATACATTCAACAATAAGAATAAGCATACAGTAGAGTACATGTGCAGGTTGATTGGTTTGTCAGATACTGTCCCTCAACTTATGGCAGGCAGCAATGTAGTGCGCTGCCAACCCACAGCTCTCTGCATCCTCCCCCAACAGGACTGGTAGCCTACTCTCATCAGAGAGGTCTTTGAAACCTTGAATAAGGGTTTCAAATTTGGGGAAATGACACTCTCTAATTGTTTTATATTTTTGAATGCCCTTTTTATTTTATTTTTTTCTAATTTTGCCAGAAGTTGTTTGTTTATGGACTCCTCAATTAGTGTCAGCTTCTTGCTGTTGTACTGTGATTTTTTTGGTTCTGAGTGTACGTTTATAGAGTTTTAAAGTCTCACAGTAATGAAGGCGTAATTCACCATTATTTGGGTCTCTGTGCTTTTGGTTGGATAGTGTTCTAAGTTTTTTCCTTATAATTTTACAATCTGCATCAAACCAGTTGTCATCTGATCTTTTAAAAAAAAATTTAATCAATTTCAATGGTGCTTCTTTTGCCGTTTGCCTGAATATATAGTTGATGTTTTGTACTGCTAGATTGATGCCTTCTTTACTGTGAGTGAATGTGGTATCCAGAAAGTTATCTAAGAGTGTTTGGATATTTTGGTTCCAGGTTGCTTTCTGGTATTCTTCTGTGCTGTTTTGGGCCCATCTGTATGAATGTCTGATGTTGTACAGCTTACTGGGCTGTGAATGTATGGTTGTTTCCATGTCTGTTCTTTTGAGGAACAACGTAATTTGGCTGTGATCAGACAGAGGTGTTAGTGGCTTGACAGTGAATGAGCTGAGAGAGAAGGGGTCAATGTCTGTGATCATATAGTATACTGTACTGTGGCCAAGAGGTGAGCAGTAGGTGAATCTCCCCAAAGGCTTCCCAGGCTTCTACAGAGCTGCAACAGATCCCTTCTGTTTTTGTTGACGGTGCTGTCACTGTTGTTTCTATGGGGGAGATTAACCTTTCACGGCTACTAACCCCGGATCCGGGAGCACCCCCCACCCCCCACACACTGATTAGCATAGATAGCATAGCTTCAGAAGTAGATAGTAGCATCTAAATATCATTAAATCACAAGTCCAAGACACCAGATGAAAGATACAGATCTTGTGAATAAAGCCACCATTTCAGATTTTTAAAATGTTTTACAGGGAAGACAAAATATGTAAATCTATTAGCTAAACACGTTAGCAAAATACACCACTATTCTAACTCCATCAGTTTCTTACTCCTTCAGGTGCTATCACCAATTCGGCTCAACTAAGATATTGATAGCCAATAACCTATAAAAAAAACCATCAGATGACAGTCTGATAACATATTCATGGTATAGGATAGTTTTTGTTAGAAAAAAGTGCATATTTCAGGTAGAAATCACAGTTTACAATTGCACCGACCATCACAAATCCACTAGAATTACTAGATAGAGCAACGTGTATGACCAATTTACTCATCATAAAACATTTCATAAAAATAGACAAAGCATAGCAATGGAAAGACCCAGTTCTTGTGATTTCAGACCATATTTCAGATTTTCTAAGCGTTTTTCAGCGAAAACACAATAAATCGATAAGTTAGCATACTACATGTTCCAACGTTACCAGAGCATCGATTCCAGCCAAAGAGCGCTATAACGTAACCACCGCCAAAAGATATTAATTTTTTCACTAACCTTCTCAGAATTCTTCCGATGACACTCCTGTAACATCATTTTACAACATACATATACAGTTTGTTCGAAAAGGTGCATATTTAGCCATACAAAACCGTGGTTACACAATGAAAATACTAGGAAATCAAGCCTCAATATGTCTGACGTCATCTATCAGAGTGATCTAGTTTAATTAAAAGCTAATCATATACTTGACTAAAAAATACAGGGTTGACAGGAATCGAAAGACAAATTAGTTCTTAATGCAACCGCTGATTTACATTTTTAAAATTATCCTTACTTTTCAATACAGGGTTGGCCAAGTGAAGCTATACCAAACAAAATGGCGATATATGCGTTTAAAATATTTCGACAGAAACACGGTTTATCATATTAAATATTGCTTACTTTGAGCTGATCTTCCATCATATTCTTGGGCAATGTATCCTTTCTATGTTATAAACGTCTTTTGGTCGATAGATGTCCTCTGTCCTTCGAAATGTCCATCACCAACGACTGACACCCTAAAACGTGTCCAAACTTTCAGAGTGCACGACAAAGAAATTCCTCAAAATCGCACTAAACGGATATAAATTGATATAAAACGGTTAAAATTCACTACATTATGATGTTTTTAACAACTATAACGACTGAAAACATGACCGGAGAAATACTGCTGGTTAGAAAACGATTTGGAACGAGGCAGGTCCGATGGCCTTCACGCTTGAGGCGCACGTTGAGAAAGGGGGGTCTCTGTACATTTTTGTCATTTATAATGGCTGTGAACGTCCCATCGACTTCATTGAAAACGTGATGACGTACAGACACCCAGAGGAAGACGTAGGCAGTGTCGGTTTCTTCATAGCATTCACTGTGGCCTTATAAACAGACCCCAGATCAGAGGTAAAAATTTCTGAAATCTGAACCCTGTCATGAAAAGTGCTGTAGAAATTGTTCTGTACCACTCAGAGACAAAATTTCAACTCCTATAGAAACTATAGACTGTTTTCTATCCAATAATAACAATAATATGCATATTGTACGATCAAGAATTTAGCACGAGGCAGTTTAATTTGGAGACACAAATATGCTAATGCGGAACAGCACCCCCTATAGTTCCAAGAAGTTAAGACAGTTAGAAACAGTATGGCCTGGGTCCCACTTCTCACATGTCACCATCGAGCGATGGAGAAGAACCACTATCACTGCCCGGCCATCCCGAGATCATCAGGCCAGTCAATTTTGCATTTCTGCAGTATTTTTGAGCATGTCAAATTCGTGATGGTAAATGCCCAGTGAAACATATTGCAAATGGACAGTACATTTGCAATAAGATTCAACAGTGAAAAACATCACCAAATGGACATGATGAAATCAACACAACGAGGGAGAGGAACCACTATCACTGTCCGGCCATCCCGAGTTCATCGGGCCAGTCAGTTTTGCATTTCTGCAGTATTTTTTAGCATGTCAAATTCGTGATGGTAAATGCCCATTGAAGAATATTGCAAATGGGCAGCCGTGCACCTGGTGATTGGAACGGGTTACCAGGAGCACATTTTAAAAATGTTTTTAATGCCTTTAGGGGGAGCAAGGGGTCTACGGTTGGGTAGGGAGCACCCCCCACCTGTGCCCAACCAAAAGGGGGCGCCCCTGGTCATTTTGGAAGTTTCAAAAAATCGTTAAAAAACAAATCAAAATATATTTTATATTTGAGATTCTTCAATGTAGCCACCCTTTGCCTTGATGACAGCTTTGCACACTCTTGACATTCTCTCAACCAGCTTCACCTAGACTGATTTTCCAACATTCTTGAAGGAGTTCAAATCAAATCAAATCAAATTTTATTTGTCACATACACATGGTTAGCAGATGTTAATGCGAGTGTAGCGAAATGCTTGTGCTTCTAGTTCCGACAATGCAGTAATAACCAACGAGTAATATAACCTAACAATTCCACAACTACTACCTTATACACACAAGTGTAAAGGGATAAAGAATATGTACATACAGATATATGAATGAGTGATGGTACAGAACGGCATAGGCAAGATGCAGTAGATGGTATAGAGTACAGTATATACATATGAGTTGAGTAATGTAGGGTATATAAACATAGAGTGGCATAGTTTAAAGTGGCTAGTGATACATGTATTACATAAAGATGTTAAGATGATATAGAGTACAGTATACATATACATACTGTATGAGATGAGTAATGTAGGGTATGTAAACATTATATTAAGTGGCATTGTTTACAGTGGCTAGTGATACAAGTGGTTGGAGTTGAGTCAGTATGTTGGCAGCAGCCACTAAATGTTAGTGGTGGCTGTTTAACAGTCTGATGGCCTTGAGATAGAAGCTGTTTTTCAGTCTCTCGGGTCCCTGCTTTGATGCACCTGTACTGACCTCGCCTTCTGGATGATAGCGACGTGAACAGGCAGTGGCTCGGGTGGTGGTGTCCTTGATGATCTTTATGGCCTTCCTGTGACATCGGGTGGTGTAGGCGCTGCTGCGCCTTCTTCACAACGCTGTCTGTGTTGGTGGACCAATTCAGTTTGTCCGTGATGTGTATGCCGAGGAACTTAAAACTTACTACCCTCTCCACTACTGTCCCGTCGATGTGGATAGGGGGGTGCTCCCTCTGCTGTTTCCTGAAGTCCACAATCATCTCCTTTGTTTTATTGACGTTGAGTGTGAGGTTATTTTCCTGACACCACACTCCGAGGGCCCTCACCTCCTCCCTGTAGGCTGTCTCGTCGTTGTTGGTAATCAAGCCTACCACTGTAGTGTCGTCCGCAAACTTGATGATTGAGTTGGAGGCGTGCATGGCCACGCAGTCGTGGGTGAACAGGGAGTACAGGAGAGGGCTCAGAACGCACCCTTGTGGGGCCCCAGTGTTGAGGATCAGCGGGGTGGAGATGTTGTTACCTACCCTCACCACCTGGGGGCGGCCCGTCAGGAAGTCCAGTACCCAGTTTCACAGGGCGGGGTCGAGACCCAGGGTCTCGAGCTTGATGACGAGTTTGGAGGGTACTATGGTACTACAGCATTCTCACATAGGTATTCCTCTTGTCCAGATGGGTTAGGGCAGTGTGCAGTGTGGTTGCGATTGTGTCGTCTGTGGACCTATTGGGTCGGTAAGCAAATTGGAGTGGGTCTAGGGTGTCAGGTAGGGTGGAGGTGATATGGTCCTTGACTAGTCTCTCAAAGCACTTCATGATGACAGAAGTGAGTGCTACGGGGTGGTAGTCATTTAGCTCAGTTACCTTAGCTTTCTTGGGAACAGGAACAATGGTGGCCCTCTTGAAGCATGTGGGAACAGCAGACTGGGATAAGGATTGATTGAATATGTCCGTAAACACACCAGCCAGCTGGTCTGCGCATGCTCTGAGGACGCTGCTGGGAATGCCGTCTGGACCTGCAGCCTTGCGAGGGTTAACACGTTTAAATGTTTTACTCACCTCGGCTGCAGTGAAGGAGAGCCCGCAGGTTTTGGTAGCGGGCCGTGTCAGTGGCACTGTATTGTCCTCAAAGCGAGCAAAAAAGTTATTTAGTCTGTCTGGGAGCAAGACATCCTGGTCCGCGACGGGGCTGGTTTTCTTTTTGTAATCCGTGATTGACTGTAGACCCTGCCACATACCTCTTGTGTCTGAGCTGTTGAATTGCGACTCTACTTTGTCTCTATACTGGCACTTAGCTTGTTTGATTGCCTTGCGGGGGGAATAGCTACACTGTTTGTATTCGGTCATGTTTCCGGTCACCTTGCCCTGGGTAAAAGCAGTGGTGTCGCGCTTTCAGTTTCGCGCGAATGCTGCCATCAATCCACGGTTTCTGGTTTGGGAATGTTTTAATCGTTGCTGTGGGTATTACGTCGCCGATGCACTTTCTAATGAACTCGCTCACGGAATCAGCGTATTTGTCAATGTTGTTGTTGGACGCAATGCGGAACATATCCCAATCCACGTGATCGAAGCAGTCTTGAAGCGTGGAATCAGATTGGTCGGACCAGCGTTGAACAGACCTGAGCGCGGGAGCTTCTTGTTTTAGTTTCTGTTTGTAGACTGGAAGCAACAAAATGGAGTCATGGTCAGCTTTTCCGAAAGGAGGGCGGGGGAGGGCCTTATATGCGTCGCGGAAGTTAGAATAACAATGATCCAGGGTTTTACCAGCCCTGGTAGCACAATCGATATGCTGATAGAATTTAGGGAGTTCAGATTAGCCTTGTTAAAATCCCCAGCTACGATGAATGCAGCCTCAGGGTGTGTGGTTTCCAGTTTACATAGTCAGATAAAGTTCGTTCAGGGCCATCGATGTGTCTGCTTGGGGGGGAATATATACGGCTGTGATTATAATCGAAGAGAATTCCCTTGGTAGATAATGCGGTCGACATTTGATTGTGAGGAATTCTAAGTCAGGTGAACAGAATGACTTGAGTTCCTGTATGTTGTTATGATCACACCACGTCTCGTTAATCATAAGGCATACCCCCCTGCCCCTTTTCTTACCAGAAAGATGTTTGTTTCTGTCGGCGCGATGAGTGAAGAAACCAGCTGGCTGCACCGACTCCGTTATCGTCTCTCGAGTGAGCCATGTTTCCGTGAAGCAAAGAACGTTACAATCTCTGATGTCTCTCTGGAATGCTACCCTTGCTCGGATTTCATCAACCTTGTTGTCAAGAGACTGGACATTGGCGAGTAGTATGCTAGGGAGTGGAGCGCGGTGTGCCCGTCTCCGGAGCCTGACCAGAGGACCGCTTCATTTGCCCCTTTTACGGCGTCGTTGTTTAGGGTCGCCGGCTGGGATCCGATCCATTGTACTGGGTGGAAGGCAAAACACAGGATCCGCTTTGGGAGAGTCATATTCCTGGTCGTAATGATAGTGAGTTGACGTTGCTTTTATATTCAGTAGTTCCTCCCGACTGTATGTAATGAAACCTAAGATTACCTGGGGTACCAATGTAAGAAATAACACGTAAAAACAAAATACTGCATAGTTTCCTAGGAACGCGAAGGGAGGCGGCCATCTCGGTCGGCGCCGGAAGTAGTATGCTGAGCACTTGTTGGCTGCTTTCCCTTCACTCTGCAGCCCAACACATCCCAAACCATCTTAATTGGGTTGAGGTCGGATGATTTTGTAGGGCAGGTCATCTGATGCAGCACTCCATCACTCTCCTTCTTGGTCAAATAATCCTTACAATCAGCAAACTGCTTGCCCACACAACGCCATACACGTAGTCTGCGGTTGTGAGGCTGGTTGGACGTACTGCCAAATTCTCTAAAACAATGTTGGAGGCAGTTTATGGTAGAGAAATTAACATTCAATTCTCTGGCAACAGCTCTGATGGACATTCCTGCAGTCAGCATGCCATTTGCACGCTCCCTCAACTTGAGACATCTGTGGCATTGTGTTGTGTGACAAAACTGCACATTTTAGAGTGTACCTGTGTAATGATCATGCTATTTAATCAGCCTCTTGATATGCCACACCTGTCAGGTGGATGGATTATCTTGGGAAAGGAGAAATGCTCACTAACAGGGACGTAAACTAAATTGCGCATACAATTTAAGAGAAATAAGCTTTTTGTGCTCATGAAACATGGGACCAACACTTTACATGTTGCGTTTATATATTTTTTCAGTGTACATAACCCGGTTATGGAGTCATAGTTTTCAAATGGAGTGAAAATCAATATCAATGGTGGCAGACACTATATTTATTCAAAATGAAATTCTGCTTCTGATATCATGAGGAGAGGAGGTTGGAGCCTGCACAGGAAGCATACCAGCCTGAGAGCTGTCAGGTCTTAGCGGGTGGACATTCATTGTAACCAACATTGACAGGGACTATTTTTAAACCTCTCTCATCCATATGACTCCTGTTATGCAATATACCACGTAGTCATATCCTGTTTTCTTGTCACAAACGAATGCAGAAAAAACACGAATAGCCAATTGTTATCAAAGCAGCAGGCAACTCATAGAACTGCCGTCAGATTTTTCCTTTGTGATGTTCTTACTGTCATATACATAGCCATATAAAGATATGGCTATTATACTGCAAATATGTCTTTGGTCGTACTCCTTTAGATTTTGAATTAATGATGACTTGCTGAAGAAGCAGAACTATCAGGAAAAATTTAAATATCAATCCATTCCTTTTTCCTATGGGTCATTTGCTTTGCAATGCTATTCCACAAACGCACCACAACAGATGTGATACAATTAAGCAATAAGGCCAGAGGAGGTGTGGTATATGGCCAATATACCACGGCTAAGGGCTGTTCTTTTGTACGACGCAACACGGAGTGCCTGGAAACAGCCCTTAGCCGTGGTATATTGGTCATACATCAGAAACCCCTGAGTTGCCTTATTGCTATTATAAACTGGTTACCAATGTAATTAGAGTCGTAAAAATACATGTTTTGTCATACCCGTGGTATACGGTCTGATATACCACGGCTGTCAGCCAATCAGCACTCAGGGCTTGATCCATCCAGTTTATAATATTAAACAAAATATGACAGGTTGGATCACAAATATTAGTTTCAGTACTCCTTAAGATATTAACAAAACAATCACATATTACATGCCTTGGATTTCTTTCACAGGATTATCACATGATCTCACAATGTCATTTTAATGGGTCCTTCTAATGGAGTAACTGCAATCTCCAACACATTAGTAGGGATAAAAAAGCGGAGTAAGAAATGGTGCACATTTCTGGTCGTATTGTTACTTTCCCCAGCAAGAAAACGAAAAAGTGTCACGCAAACAAAAATGAGAACTAACAAAGTCACTGACAACAACAAAAACGAAACAGGTGAGGTTTTAGGAGGGGTTCTAAAAGACACTCATTGGGGTGTCCACTGAAAGTTGACTAGTAGCAACAACTGGGACCTAAGACCGGCATCATGAGCGCCCACTACATTTACCCAAGTAGAGGCAAACAAAAGAAAAATCCACAATAAATGTAGACACAGGAAGCGAACCAAAAAGTGGCTCAAAACGAAAACAGGGAAGATCAGATAAAGGATTGTTTTTCTAGAAATCAAATAGGGAGAGCCACCTAAAGGTGTTAACCCTCCACATCTCTCATGCCAACTGGAAGGTGAAACACCTTCCAACTAATGAGATGGAGAAGCCACCACAGGTGTAACACAATCGGTGCCCCACATGCTAACGTCCAACCTCTAAATATAAATGGAAAAACCAAAGCCTGTAACACTATCTACACATCTGCCTAACACAATTGACATCACACTTGTGCAGAGCCAGTATTTCACAAACAATTCATGGTGTTAAATGTATGATTCGTTGTCCATAGGCCAGGGAAGAAATTAGACTTAATTTCAAGACAGAATGAAGAACTTGCATCAAAACATACATGAACTGCTGGTTCATTTTCCTTCTTGAGGTAATTGTGACTCACACTCATCTACAAATAGAAGATGCAGACAAATCAACCTGGTTACCATAGTTATTATGTGTTTTGTGTCTCATTACAAATGGCTGAGGCTATGTTTTGGTTCAGTTCACAGGACAAGATTAGCTAAATCACAAAACAAGATTACCCTTTTGGCGTTGGTGAAGCCTGGATGTGATGCATCATGCTGTGTACTTTCATCAGTTGAGCAGTGTCCTTTTTACTAAACAGTATGGGGCCATCATCAGACAACAGCACACCATGTTTGCTTGGTAGGGAGCTTTGACCTCCCCTTTCAAAAGGCAGCTTTGTGATGTTGTACAAGCCATGCAAATGGGAGCCAGGATTTCTTTATCTGCTTCCAGCAGTGGTAGAACAAAAGGGTGATGGAATTATCACAGCCAAAGCTGTTTGATGATTGTAAAGTGCAGCCACTGGTTGCTATTTAGAAAATTGGTGACTCAAATCGATTTGGACACCCATTACTCATTAAAACAATGTTTTGTCTGTGATTCCAGATGAAATCACTGTGTTCTGTCATGGCTTTGACTATTCAATTGACCACTTTCTTGAGGCAGAGAATGAATCCTTGTCAAGCATAATGGCATGCCAGCTAGAACATGCTGTTAACATGTCTGTTCATTTACTGATAGAAGAATATTGATTCAAGATGTTAAAGAGTTCCTTTAAACATGGTTGAGACACCATATAGCACAGTCTAAGTGTACAACTTTTTACAGCGAGAGACTTCCTTGACTTGGACACAGTGGTGGAGAAATCCATACCCCATTTATCTGGCTCCCTCAGGGTACATAGGTTTAATTCTAGACCGAGAGGACAAACACAACCTGAACAACAACATAACAATGGTGGGTAATTGACCAAGTCAAAAGGCAATCCCCCACACAATCAATCCCTCTTTGACCACTTCTCTAACTGCATCAATGAATGACTGGAGGTTGAGGTTCGTCATGCTCGCACAAGGTTGTCTGTTGAGTTACCTGTTGCACAAGACCAAAGCCCTGAAGAGGGTAAGCTCTTTGTAGAATGGTGCTTTCAGTTTCATCATTCAACCACTGTGCTCAAACACAGCTTGTTTACGGTTAACCTACCAAGTGTTTTATATCCCCTACCTTTTTCAAATAGAATTTAAGAGTATGATTATCAATAACATGATTGAACATTACCAGTGTTATAACAATCCCAAAATTGTTTACACAATTGGAAGCTATGTAGGACATGTCTTTGCATGAGTACATTTACATGTAGATGTACTTTTAAACTGATGAAGTGAAATTGAGGGGGAGGATGTTTTTCTCTCAGTTTGTCTTCCTTTTAAGGTTCAGATAACGAACAGAGCTGGAACATTATGCACTGACCTTGTTTTATCCTGCATTTGTTTATCTGATCATTTTAATCTCAAATAATTACAATTTGACACAGAACTGTAATTTCTTGTTGGTATACGCTGAGAAGATTCATAAAAGGTTTCTGTATCCACAGATTATTTTTGCCTTGCTTCCCTGCATGTTATTATTACACTGTGCCTCTTTTCCAACTTAACCTATACCTCATATTATACCACAAAAAATCTCTGCCTCTCTTGCTTACACACCTACCCTCTGTAACACATAACCTTTAACTCTGATAGTTGTTCATAACATAAAATAGATTTTTTTAAGACCCTACTAACCTGATTTACAATAATATGTTAAATTAATAATGTCTGTTATGAGGAAATCGTCCCATTTCTGACACAATAAAGGGAATATGAGATAGCTCTTCAAATCTAGGGTTTAGTCACGTATAGTTGAGAATGTTACAGAAATGAATTGGAGGGCCGGTTCCTGGGAGGACTGAAATCTGTAACAACTATGAAAAAACATAGTTAATGCTCAAAATACACCCAACATGCCCATGTGAAACAACTAAATGAATCAACCATCCACTCAACAAATTGGTCAACCAGGGACATAAATGCACCACACCATATGTGTGTGCTGTCACATGAATGCCTATCCATACTTGTTGATACCCTTAGTTTCCTCTCCACCTATTATCTTTCTAGGAACCATAGCAGAACAGGGCCTTCTATAGATTCAGTCTGCTGGGTTATTCACAAGCATTCCTGTAGGGTGAGGGGTGAGGAGGCTGAAGGTAATTGCTAAACCCACTTCCCCTTGAGGGGGACAAAGATTGTGAAAAGTGAGAGATTATAAGCATGATAATCACATAAGCTTACATGTAAAAGGCTTGAGGCAATGCAATAGACTAGACACTTGCTCTCAACATTAAATCAGACACTGGGACCTCTACTATGTAAATACATTTGCACATGGTTTCATTCGTTTTAGGCATTCATTTTTTTATTATGTATTTTCATTTAAATATGAATGCAATGCGGTGGGTGAAATGACATGCATTAAAGTAATGATGTGCTTTACAAGAGGAACAACTATGTGCTTTCATAGGAATGCATGATCAGAATACAGTACAGTACTAGCATACTCACACACACACATAGACATATGTGTCAAACATAGATTACTTTGTCACTGTGCATGGCAATAACATATCTTAATTAATGCTGTCTCACAAATACAAAAAAAGTGGTACAAAGTGTAGCTTTTTGTTTCCTTTTTACTGTGCGTGCAGGAATAATTTGACATTTTTACTGCTTTTCTCGCCCCCAGACTGCAAACAGCTCAATACCCATGCCAACGGATTCCTTTCAATATAGAACGGTTACACTCTACAGTTCACTCTACGCCATGTTTCCACCTATTGACTATACATAAAATACATGAATAATTGATTTGCAGCTCTACAATGTAGAAATCAATATGGTTTAAAGCTTGAACATGAGACACAGAACTCAGTTTTCATGATTGGAGTAAACATATTACCAGTAAACCAAAGTCTACAGCAGCCAAGGAGACATCATAGTGTAGAGTAGACTGGAGCTCCAATTTGACACTAGCGCTTCAAAGGTTTTATGGATGCTGTTTCTCAAACTATAGAGGAAACTGCAAATCTAAACACTCCTTTGATCGGGGAGATTGGTTTTTGTACTTTAGAGTTAGAGGGACGTGAATCACCTCTGATTTTAATTAAATAAACGGGTGGATAATTATGAACTCTCTGGTGGCAGTGCCAGTTAATTGCTGATTAAGCGAGTTGGCCATTGTTTTTCCTCATTGCTCTGAGGATTAATGAGATGGCCACCAGTGTGCTGTAGCTGACTCACCTTTCAATTTGGAAAGATGGCAGTAATTGAAAATCGGTTGGTTCCAGACTGGTTCGGACGGAGACAATTACACCGATTAGTCGTAAGCTCTGGGTAAGTGCTGCTCATGTCTGTATAAAAGTAAGGGCGTCCAACAGGGAGATCGCTCTAGTTTGAAGTCAAAGTTCAACGTCCATCCAGGTCCCAAGAATGTCTACAATTGCCTTCAAAACCGGCCACCAGTGGGCAACAGTGAGCTCTATTACCTTCAAGTAGCCTGGAGGCTTTCTAGGTTGTTGTGGACGGGGATGGTGGATGCCTTTCCCAAACTTTAACCCTTAACGAGATGTGAAACCCCCAGCCCGACTTGAGTGTTTGATTTGGGAACAGTGTCTCAACTTAAATTTCGAAGTCAAACTGTGACTAAGCACAAAGACCACATTCTACAGGGTCCAAATAGTGAGCTTATACCCTCTCAGAGAAAATTGATGAACATGAACACCAATGATGCCAACATATTGCTGTGCAGGGTAACCACCAACACAACAACACAAACAGCGACTTAGGTGATTTTAATAACGAGTCACCTTTTCTTTTTGAATTGATTTGTTTAATTTATTCCAATTTGAGAATTTAATGTGTACACAGCTGTCACATTGCTCTTTAAGACCATTAAATAGCAAATGATCTCTTTGCATTCAAAGTAGCGAAGGCACTATGCTAATGCAGTAGGCAGATAATTTGTTTGCTGCTTTTAATGAACACAAGGGGTTCATCAAGAGGAGGAGAAGAGTATTTCAATTATCTCTTGTCCGTTCCTTAGTCATCATGTGTGACAGAAAAGCAACACTTTGAAAAGAGTAAAACATCTACAGTACAGCTTAACACTCAACTCCTTCGTATTACATCATTTTGGTCAAGTACTGTATCCGAAATTAGCATCTGTGTCTCTATTGCTGTATGTACACAGCCACCCTAAGAACCCAAATTTGATTTTCTTTCTATATCCAATATTTTTTTCTGACTGTCAACACATATCAAATGTGTGCATTCATGTAGCCTCTTAAGTAGCACACAGATGCAATGCTCATTTCCTGTCACTGTTCCTTTACATTTTGGGGTAATTGTCATGGTAACTGCAGGCCATGTGCAAAAAAATCTGATCCGAGCATCCAGACACAGGTCGCATATGGAGGATCGGGTTTGTATCTGGATTCAGATCCACATATGGGAGGTGGTATACACTGAGTATACAAAACATTAAGAACACCTGCTCTTTCCATGACATAGACTGACGAGGGGAATCCAGGTGAAAGCTATGATCTCTTATTGATGTCCCTTGTTAAATCCACTTTTATCTGTGTAGATGAAGGGGAGGAGACAGGTTAAAGAAGGATTTTTAAGCCTTGAGACAATTGAGACGTGGATTGTGTATGTGGGCCATTCAGACGTTGAATGGGCAAGACAAAAAATGTAAGTGCCTTTGAAGGTGTGCCAGGCACACCGGTTTGTGTCCAATACTGCAACCCTGACAGGTTTTTCACGCTCAACAGTTTCCCATGTGTATCAAGAATGGTCCACCACCCAAAGGACATCTAGCCAACTTGACACAACTGTGTGAAAAATTGGAGTCAACATGGGCCAGCATCCCTGTGCAACGCTTTCAACACCTTGTCGAGTCCATGCCCCGATGAATTGAGGCTGTTTTGAGGGTCTTTAGTTGTCTTTTAAAAAGTGTTTAAGTCTGTAATGTCTACAAGTTATTGTAAAGTATTTTTGTCTGTAATGTCTTTTTCGTTATGTGTCGGACCCCAGTAAGACTAGCTGTCGCCATTGGCATCGGCTTATGGGGATCCTAAATAAAAGTACATCTTTTTTTCTGTTGCTGTTTACACATTAGGGAGAAGATCAGAGAATGATATGCAAATAATTGACAAAAGATCTGAATTGGGCTGCCTGTGTAAACACAGCTTAAGTAATTCATAATCAACCATTAAGCGATCATTCAATGAATGAAAAATAACATTTTAATAAAACAGTTCATATTTTCAAATACAGGCCTACACATTGGCCTGTATTTACATAGGCCTACACATTGCACCACAGCTTAGCCCATTCCTGTTTCGTGAGACTTGTTAGTACCACAGTCATAAAAGCAATTTTCCAGACTAATTGTCATTTCAGAGTCACTCTTATTTCCAATGTATGACATTTCATTAGTCATTTAATTGGGTGGCTTGATAGGGCCCACACAGATTTAACAAAGAAAAGATGTCTGATCACCCCCTACCTATTACAACTGAATACCTTTTCAGCTAAGCTGTTTAAACTGAAGTTATTGGAGGATCAAGCTCTCTGCAGAGGATGGATACGAACTCACTCCATTTGACTAAGGTGCTGTCAAAATACAATTCACTTAACCGATTTGCTTCGTAGATTTATACTCTGAAATGTATCACCTGACTGACTAGGTATCTCTGCATTATTCATGGAGCAGAAAGCCCCCTGAATGCAGACACCGTTGTACTCACACAGAGGGGGATATGACAGCATTGTCTCTACAACGCCCTTGTTAGAATTCAGCTGTGGGTAATGGGAGACACATACAGACACCCTCAGCCTCATTAGAGGCCAGCCCTATGTGTCCAACATTATGGATGGGGAATGCCTAAACTGTCAATTGCAAACAGTCAATGTCATTTTCTATTTACTGCAACATATGCAACAGCAGGGCGCTATGTAATGACATCCATAGGTCATTTAACGGTTTAACCATTGCAAAAAGTGGAAGCATAAAGACTTCTTTCAAATAACCTATTAACGGTTCATTAATGGTTAAGGTTAATCAATTGAATGTACCTGTCTCTCTTTGAGCCACCAGATAACATTGCATCTCAAAACATTTTTATTTACTGTGACCAAAGTACACTATAATAATGTTCAAAGGGCTGTACAACAGTAAGGACAAAAACACTTTCATAAAGCATAGTGTAGCTTTCTTTGCTGTTGAAGTATTCCCTTCTGCACATCCTTGGCAACCAACAATGGATGCTTCATGGTTCTGCCCTGAATGGAACTTCAGAGCTTTTCTTCTAGGGATACGCGTGGAAACGATCACGTAAATGTTTTTTGACATAAACATCAAAAGACCTGTGTTACCGTGACTTTTGTTGGAAGGAGATTGTGGGTGGAATTTTTTAGTAGCCTACTCATTTTCTTATTAAGTAATCCCGGCTGATTGAATCCTTTGAACATGCATATGTCGATTTACCATTAGCAGTATGCAGTGGCCGAATTAAAGAATAATATTCTTATGAAGAAGGTAGAGACTATTCAAACATTTTCTTTCCTGTAAGCGATTAATGCAATTCTAGTGGAAACCTCCCTCCCAGAATGTCTAACATAGTAGTAACCTTTCCATGGTCTTCTTCAAATGGCAAAAGATCAAGAAACAGCTAGACAGAGTCCCGCAGCTTGATTTTATCCTCATTTTATGAGAGCGGGTCTAGCCCTGTACATGGACTCTAGCCCTACAGTAGGTGGACTCTAGCCCTGAAGTCAATGGACTCTAGCCCTGCCGTCTATTGACCCTTTGCGGTATAGTTCACTCAGTCCAGTCTCGCCTCTGCTTCTACCTCACTTAATACCGTATGAATCTCCTTTGGTGCGCTGCATCTCTGTATAATAAAAAGCTGCCTCCCACCCTGTCATGGAAATAGAGTAAACTTGCATGTTGAGGTGATCCATGCCACAACTCTCAAAGTCAAATTCCAGCTTGCACACAGCCAGGTGAGAAATGAGAAGAAACATAAATTCCTGTTTTATGAGGACCAAAAAGTAAATACTGTGATTTAAACCGATACATACAGTGCATTTGGAATGTATGTCTAGGGTACGTGGGACGGTAGCGTCCCACCTGGCCAACATCCAGTGAAATTGCAGAGCGCGAAATTCAAAAATACTAAATTCTAATATTTAACATTCTTGAAAATATATGTGTTATACATCAAAATAAAGCTTAACTTCTTATTTCATATTTCAAACAGGCAGGTGCGACACAAAAGTCAGATATAGCGATATAAAAAATGCCTTACCTTTGATGATCTTCTTCTGTTGGCACTCCAAAAGGTCCCAGTTACATCCCAAATGGTCCTTTTGTTCGATAATGTCCTTCTTTATATCCATAAAAACTCAGTTTAACTGGCGCGCTTCAGTCAATAATCCACTCAGTTTCCCTCCATCAAAATGCATACAAAATTAATCCCAAACGTTACTAATAAACTTTTCCAAACAAGTCAAACCACGTTTATAATCAAACCTTAGGTATCCTAATACGCAAATAAACAATAAAATTGAAGACGGAGAATAGTATGTTCATTACCGGAGATAAATAAGAAAGAACGCGCTTTGCTCCACGCGCTTGGAAACACTACAGCCAAAATGGGAGCCACCTAGAAAAACTACAATTTCTGGCTCATTTTTCCAGAAACCAGCCTGAAACTCTTTCTAAAGACTGTTGACATCTAGTAGAAGCCCTAGGAACTGCAATCTGGGAGGACTTCGCCTTATTATTAGAATACAAGCCATTGAAAATAGTGGTAAGCTGAATTTTCTTTTTTTAGGGTTTGTCGTCGGGGTTTCGCCTGCCATATCAGTTCTGTTATACTCACAGACATTATTTTGTCTGAGTGTTTTCTATCCAAATCTACCAAATACATGCATTTCCTAGCTTCTGGGCCCGAGTAACAGGCAGTTTACTTTGGGCACGCTTTTCATCCGGATGTCAAAATACTGCCCCCTACCCCAGAAAGGTTTTAAGACCCTTTGACTTTTTCCACATTTTGTTGTTACAGCCTTGTTTTAAAATGGATTAAAAAACATTTTCCTCATCAATCTGCACACAATACCCCATAATGACAAACATCCAAAACAAGTTTTAAATAAAGAAATACAGAAATTCCTTATTTACATAAGTACTCAGACCCTTTGCTATGAGACTCGAAATTGAGCAGGTGTGTGCCTTTCCATTGATCATCCTTAAGATGTTCCTAAAACTTGATTGGAGTCCACCTGTGGTAAATTCAATTGATTGGACATGATTTGGAAAGGCACACACCTGTCTATATAAGGTCCCAAAACCAAGCCAGGAGGTCGAAGGAATTGTCCGTAGAGCTCCAAGACAGGATTGTGTCGAGTCACAGATCTGGGGAAGGGTACCGAAAAATACATGAGGTCCCTAAGAACTAAGAACACAGTGGCCTCCACCATTCTTTAATGGAAGAAGTTTGGAAACACCAAGAATTCCTAGACCTGGCCGCCTGGCCAAACAGCAATCAGGGGAGAAGGGCGTTGGTCATGGAGGTGACCAAGAACCCGATGGTCGCTCTGACAGAGCTCCATAGTTTCTCGATGGAGATGGGAGAACCTTCCAGAAGGACAACCATCTCTGCAGCACTCCACCAATCAGGCCTTTATGGTTGAGTGGCCAGACGGAAGCCACTCCTCAGTAAAAGGAACATTACAGATCACTTGGACTTTGCCAAAAGTCACCTAAAGGACTCTCAGACCATGCGAAACAAGATTATCTTGTCTAATGAAACAAAGATTGAACTCTTTGGCCTGAATGCCAAGCGTCACGTCCGGAGGAAACCTGGCAACATCTTCACCATTTATCATGGTGGTGGCAGCATCATGCTTTGCTGATGTTTTTTAGCGGCAGGGACTGGGAAACTAATCAGGATCGAGGGAAAGATTAACAGAGCAAAGTACAGAGAGATCCTTGATGAAAACCTGCTCCAGAGCACTCAAGACGTCAGGCTGGGGGCGAAGGTTCACTTTCCAACATGACAATGACCCTAAGCACACAGCCAAGACAATGCAGGAGTGGCTTCGGGACAAGTTTCTGAATGTCCTTGAGTGTCTGGACTTGAACCCGATCGAACATGTCTGGAGAGACCTGAAAATAGCTGTGCAGCGACGCTCCCCATCCAACCTGACAGAGATTGAGAGGATCTGCAGAGAAGAATGGGAGAAACTCCCCAAATACAGGTGTGCCAAGTTTGTTGTGTCATACCCAAGAAGACTTGAGACTATAATCGCTGCCAATGGTGCTTCAACAAAGTACTGAGTAAAGGGTCTGAATACTTATGTCACTGTGATATTTCAGTTTTCTTTATACATTTACAAACATTTCTAAACCTGTTTTTGCTTTGTCATTATGGGCTATTGTGTGTGTAGATTGATGAGGGGAAAAAATAAAAATAAAATCAATTTTAGAATAAGGGGTCTGAGTACTTTCTGAATGCACTGTATGTGTGTATTTCAGAGGGGTTGGGTTAAAAGGTTGGAGCTTTTGTGCATTGTAGTACATTGTCTTAACAATAGCATCTGAAGGGTGTGGATCACTATTAATTAAAGAGGTTATGAATACCACTCTTCATAGATTTGAGTTTTTTTCCAATGTTCAATTTGCAGTTTGAATTATGTACTGTAACAGCCCACTGTAGGATTCAATATGAAGAACCCAACAGTGCTACTTCTCCAGGCAATTATAGAAGGGTCTAGAAGCAGCCAGCTTGTCATGGGAACAACCGTTGACTCTGAGATCTCAGGAAGGTGATGTCACATTCCTGGACAACTAGCAGTCACTAGTTTCTTCATTTTAACAGTGATGCTTGGTACTCAGAGTAATGAAAATTGCTTATCAGCTAAAGCCAAACATTTAAATAGATGCATGCAGTATAGCTGACAGCCACTCATCTTAGAACTGTTGTAGATAAGAGGTGATGAAGCATTGAGATATCATTGTGTGCCTTGGTTTATCAAAACACTCTAGCAAATATTTACAATGCACCTGAGAAGATTTTCAAACCTACTTGTGTTGAATGGACAACCTAAGGACAAAATGATGATGTAGTTAGATGAAATATTTTTTTCCTTCTTTGTGAATGTAATTGCACATACAAAGCAAACAGCGGTGATCTCAGGCATAATGCTACCCCTGCTCAAGCAGAACATATGATTAAAGTGAGGGTCAATCTTACTGCACTAGGATCACAATTGTGACTCATTTCATGAAACTAATTGTATGTTTCCTGTCATTACTTCACTGGAGCGGCATTTGAACATATATTTATTTTATTTGATCAAAATGTGTTTTTGGGCAGAAAGGCCTTCTGGAATATGTGCCTTAAAACAAACTTGTACAGTATGCCATCTGTAAATACGAATAAAATTGTTAAATTTGGACCCTAGTTGGTTTAGCCATGGAAAAAGCGAACAACCTTCCCATTAACCATGATTGACTGAGATAATGAGTGAGCTGGACATGCCGAGAGATTGAGTTCAGATTGGTCTGCCATGTAGCACGCTTCGGTCTATAACATGAGCTGGTCAGTATGTGTAGGTAATCCTTTCTAACACAGCTTTAAAAAAAAAGATATCACGTAGTAAAACTGCAAGTGTTTTTCTCTACTTTCTGGAGGACCGAGTTCTGAAATAAGGGGAATTAAAGTATGATAGCTAAGGAGATGGAGAAAATTCTGGCGTTTGATTGAAATATGCAGACGGAGTCGAAAAGAGAACACACAGAAAGAAGGCTTTGTATTAAACACCTGTCTCCGGATTACATCTTCAAACTAAGGGCAACCATGGCATCCGTGACAGAGAGGGAGAAGCGTTCATCCATGTACATGAGTAAAATAGTCTAGCTAGCTACATTTTCAGATATTACATATTTTATAATTTGGTCAGAAAGTTGTTTCTATTTCAAGTTAAAGTGTACTGTTAGCTAGCTAGCTAACATTACGTCTATGATCTGTGTAGTAATATTATTTGTATCTCAGAGCCATTTGCATTGCTAGTTATAGCCTAATGTTAGCTAGCTAACATTGAATCTGGTTGGTTAGCTACCTGCAGATTCATGCAGGGTAGTAACGTTATGAGTTGGGATTATGGTTCATTGTTTAGCTAGCTAGCTAGTTAGCTAGATGTCTAAAATAAAGACTCCACGTTGCAAGTAATTAGTTCAATAGAATGTTTATGATGTAACTGTGACAACTGTCGATAGACATAGCTGGTAAATTTGCCCTGGCTTTCTGCTCTGATTTCAGAACACACTCGTCTGAGTGTGTCAGAGTGCAGGATAACTTACACATTTACGAACGCTCAACATAAATAAGGCCGGTGTCAGTAAACGTTGGCAAAAAAGCGTAATTAAATTGTTGCCAGCAGCACAATTGCAGTCACCAACGCCCTGGATAACATAAAAACAGCCTAACCAGCTCTGCTAGGGCGAGTAAAATGGTCAGTGAGCTGTTCTCTTGTTTGTGTCTGGAAGTAGCTAGAAAGCTAGCCATCGTTAGCCAGTTAGCTTGGGTGCTTGACTGCTGTTGTTAAGTCAGAACACTCGGATCAACCCTACGAACGGACATTCTGACAGCGCTCTGAGTTTACAAATGCCCAGAGCACACTCTGGCACTCCAGATTAAATTTACAAGCACACCTGTAGTATCTTTGGTTGTTTAGTACATAGCTGTTGCATAGCACACTGTATTACTTATACAACTAATATAAGGACAGGACATGAGACGGTAGTAGAAAATAACGTGGGCATTGTTTAATGCGTTTCACAGGAAGAACATTCCAAGCATTTCAACGTTTTTTATTTTATTTTATTTTTATTTCACCTTTATTTAACCAGGTAGGCCAGTTGAGAACAAGTTCTCATTTGCAACTGCAACCTGGCCAAGATAAAGCAAAGCAGTTCGACAGATACAACAACACAGAGTTACACATGGAATAAACAAGCATACAATCAATAATACAGTAGAAAAATCTATATACAGCATGTGCAAATGAGGTAGGATAAGACAGGTAAGGCAGTAAATAGGCCATGGTGGCGAAGTAATTACAATAAAGCAATTAAACACTGGAATGGTAGGATGTGCAGAAGATGAATGTGCAAGTAGAGATACTGGGGTGCAAAGGAGCAAGATGAATAAATAAATACAGTATGGGGATGAAGTAGATTGGATGGGCTATTTACAGATGAGCTATGTACAGGTGCAGTGATCTGTGAGCTGCTCTGACAGCTGGTGCTTAAAGCTAGTGAGGGAGGTAAGCTTCAGAGATTTTTGCAGTTCATTCCAGTCATTGGCAGCAGAGAACTGGAAGGAGAGGCGGCCAAAGGAAGAATTGGCTTTGGGGGTGACCAGTGAGATATACCTGCTGGAGCGCGTGCTATGGGTGGGTGCTGCTATGGTGACCAGTGAGCTGAGATAAGGCGGGGCTTTACCTAGCAGAGACTTGTAGATGACCTGGAGCCAGTGGGTTTGGCGACGAGTATGAAGCGAGGGCCAGCCAATAAGAGCATACTGGTCGCAGTGGTGGGTAGTATATGGGGCTTTGGTGACAAAACGGATGGCACTGTGATAGACTGCATCCAATTTGTTGAGTAGAGTGTTGGAGGCTATTTTGTAAATGACATCGCCGAAGTCAAGGATCGGTAGGTTGGTCAGTTTTACGAGGGTATGTTTGGCAGCATGAGTGAAGGATGCTTTGTTGTGAAATAGGAAGCCGATTATAGATATAATTTTGGATTGGAGATGTTTAATGTGAGTCTGGAAGGAGTTTACACTCTACCCAGACACCTAGATATTTGTAGTTGTCCACAAGTCAGAACCGTCCAGAGTAGTGATGCTGGACGGGCGGGCAGGTGTGGGCAGCGATCGGCTGAAGAGCATGCATTTAGTTTTACTTGCATTTAAGAGCAGTTGGAGGCCACGGAAGGAGTGTTGCATGGCATTGAAGCTCATCTGGAGGTTAGTTAACACAGTGTTCAAAGAAGGGCCAGATGTATACAGAATGGTGTCGTCTGCGTAGAGGTGGATCAAAGAATCACCAGCAGCGAGAGCGACATCATTGATGTATACAGAGAAGAGAGTCGGCCCGAGAATTGAACCCTGTGGCACCCCCATAGAGACTGCCAGAGGTCCGGACAACAGGCCCTCCGATTTGACATACTGAACTCTATCAGAGAAGTAGTTGGTGAACCAGGTGAGGCAGTCATTTGAGAAACCAAGGCCGATAAGAATACGGTGATTGACAGAGTCAAAAGCCTTGGCCAGGTCGATGAAGATGGCTGCACAGTAATGTCTCTTATCGATGGCGGTTATGATATCGTTTAGGACCTTGAGCGTGGCTGAGGTGCACCCATGACCAGCTCTGAAACCAGATTGCATAGCGGAGAAGTTACGGTGAGATTCAAAATGGTCGGTGATCTGTTTGTTAACTTCTCTGCGCTACGGATCCCTTTAGCGGGATCATTTTCCTTAACAACCGCTGAATTGCAGTGCGCAAAATATTACTAACAATATTTATAATCATGCAATCACAAGGGAAATATACCAAAACACAGCTTAGCTTGTTGTTAATCCAACTATCGTGTCAGATTTTGAAAATATGCTTTGCAGCGAAAGCAATCCAAGCTTTTGTGAGTGTATCAATCAATGCTACAACAGCTAGCCCCAAATTAGCATGGTCACGAAAATCAGAAAAGCAATAAAATTAATCGCTTACCTTTGATAATCTTCGGATGTTTGCACTCACGAGACTCCCAGTTGCACAACAAATGTTATTTTTGTTCGATAAATATTACTTTTATGACAAAAAAACGCCATTTGGGTTGCGCATTATGTTCAGAAAACCAAAGCCTCGTTCCGTTCGACGAAAATTCCAAAAAGTGTCCGTAATGTTCGTAGAAACATGTCAAAGGTTTTTTATAATCAATCCTCAGGTTGTTTTTAACAAACATAATCGATAATATTTCAACCGGACCGTAACCTATTCAATAAAAGAGAGAAAGAAAATGGAGAGCTACCCCTCTCGCGCGCAGGAACTAATCAGAGGACACCTGACTAGTTTTGAAAAATCGCGCTAATTTTTGAAACTATGTCTAAAGCCTGGTCACAGCCTGAGGAAGCCATTGGAAAAGGAATCTGGTTGATACCCCTTTAAATGGAAGAAAGACGGGCCAGGAAACACAGATAAAAAATAAAACAAATCACTTCCGGGTTTGATTTTCTCAGGTTTTCACCTGCAGAATCAGTTTTGTTATACTCACCGACAATATTTTGACAGTTTTGGAAACTTTGGAGTGTTTTCTATCCTAATCTGTAAATTATATGCATATTCTACGATCTGGAACTGAGAAATAGTCAGTTTACCTTGGGAACGTTATTTAAAAAATCTAAAAAAATCTGACCTCTAGCGTCAAGAGGTTAACTTGGCTTTCAAAGACCTTAGAAAGGCAGGGTAGAATAGATATAGGTATGTAGCAGTTTGGATCTAGAGTTTCTCCCCCTTTGAAGAGGGGGATGATCGCGGCAGCTTTCCAATCTATGGGAATCTCAGACGATACGAAAGAGAGGTTAAACAGGCTAGTAATAGGGGTTGCAACAGTTTCGGCAGATATTTTTAGAAAGAGAGGGTCCAGATTGTCTAGCCCGGCTGATTTGTAGGGGTCCAGATTTTGCAGCTCTTTCAGAACATCAGCTATCTGGATTTGGGTGAAGGAGAAGTGGGGGAGGTTTGGGGGAGTTGCTGTGGGGAGCGCAGGGCTGTTGACCGGGGTAAGGGTAGCCAGGTGGAAAGCATGGCCAGCCGTAGAAAAATGCTTATTGAAATTCTCAATTGTTGTGGATTTATCGGTGGTAACAGTGTTTCCTAGCCTCAGTGCAGTGGGCAACTGGGAGGAGGTGCTCTTATTCTCCATGGACTTTACAGTGTCCCAGAACTTTTTTGACTTTGTGCTACAGGATGCAAATTTCTGCTTGAAAAAGCTAGCCTTAGCTTTCCTAACTGCCTGTGTATATTTGTTCCTAACTTCCCTGAAAAGTTGCATATCACGGGGGCTGTTCGATGCTAATGCAGAACGCCACAGGATGTTTTTGTGCAGGTCAAAGGTAGTCAGGTCTGGAGAGAACCAAGGGCTATATCTGTTCCTGGTTCTACATTTTTTGAATGGGTCATGCTTATTTAAGATGGTGAGGAAGGCACTTTTAAAGAATAACCAGGCGTCTTCTACTGACGGGATGAGGTCAATATCCTTCCAGGATACCCGGGCCAGGTCGATTAGAAAGGCAACATAGGTAAGCAAGGGGGGGGGGGTTACAGGTGCCCTAAAGGGACAAAACTAGAATATTAATACACAACATATTCCTCCCCCTTTACTTTTGATGACTCATAAGGAAAAAGTAAATATTCACTGTTTTGCCTATTGTTTTCTTTTATAAGTTCTCTTAATGTAAATAAATGAACTTTTCAGAATAACCTTTTCTAAACTAGGGAAAGAGGGAAGACTGCCTCAGTTCCCAGACTTAACCCTGGGGGTGTATTCTGCCCCAATGTCGGAGGTTAGTCTGAACTAAATAGTCAACCTGTCAGGGGGTCGTCTTTCTCTTGCAGGGTAATGACGACGTACAGGTGAGTCTACAGTCACATTGTCTCTGAGTCTGAGTGGTGATGGTGTATGCCCAGACTGGGGGGCAACAGTACCCTGAGTAGGCACTCTGGCTGGTTCAGGTGAGTCTGGAGCACTTTCCACATTTGTAGGTTGCTGCAGTGGATGTTCAGGTGATGGCTTGTAGTCATGGTAGCTCTCCAGTAGCTGATCTTGGTTTGTCACTTAACAGGAGTCATCTCTGAGGTTGGATCCTGGCAACAGTTGATCCGCGTGTCTCCTCCAGATTATGTTTTCCGGTGTGTGAACTGTGTAGGACACAGGCCCTGTTTGTGCTGTTTGTGCTGCTGTTTTGGCTGGTATCCACTTTGGACCTTTGCAGTAGTTCCAAGAAATACCTCTCTCTCCAGCTATGAAGCTTCTGTCTTTTGCTTTGCTCTGTCTCTCCACCTGTGCTCTCTGTTGTGTCTGTACAACCTGTTTAGTCTTTGGAGGTCTCAGGAGGTTGAGTCGCGTGCGAAGCTGTCTTTTCATCATGGCTGATGCGGGTGCCACTTTGGTTGTAGCGTGGGGAGTATTTCTGTAGGTTAACAGGAATGTGTTTAGGCGCCTATTGAGGGAGCCGTTCCCTTGTGATGATTTTAAAGCTTGCTTCATCGTTTGGACAAACCTTTCAGCGAGGCCGTCCGTTGCATGGTGATACGGTGCTGACTTGATGTGCTGAATTCCATTTGCCTCCAGACACCAGTTGGGGGCCATTATCACCAATGAGTTTCGTTGGCAATCCGAAAGCGACTGAAGATTGACCGTAGCTCTTTGATGGTTCTCTCTGCTGAGGTGCTCTTCATCACTGTGACCTCAGGCCATTTGCTGTGTGCTTCAACTACAACTAAGGGCCTGCATAGTCTATGTGGACTCGCTGCCAAGGCTCCTCTGGGAAGTCCCATGGGTGTAGTGGCGCTAGCTGAGGCATGTTCCTCATCTTTTGACATGTAGAACATGACTTGACCTTGTCTTCGATAGCTGTGTCCAAACCTGGCCACAAAAAGTAGCTGCGTGCAATCTCCTTCATTCGCACCATGCCACAGTGCCCTGAATGGAGTTCTTCAAGCACCTGCCTTCTCAGTGGCGGTGGTATGATGACCTGAAAACCCCATAGCAAGCATCCAAACTAAACTGTGAGCTCGTTTCTCCTCACTAGGTAAGGTTGTAGGCTGTCCGACAGCACCTTTCTTTCCACGAGTGACAATGTCCACGACCTCAGACATCACTGGATCAGTGTGGGTGAACTTTTTCACTTGGACAGATGTAACTGGGGCATTCGTCACTTCCTTGAAGTAGAAGATTTCAGCCTGGGAGTGCTCAGTGTGTGCGACAAGTAAGGGAAGCCTTGAGAGGCCGTCTGCATTGCAGTGCTGCTCAGACCATCTGTACTTGATATTGTACTGGTGAGCAGATAACAATAATGCCCATCACTGCATGTGGCTGGCTGCAAGCAACGAAATGCCGGTGTGGGGACTAATGATGGAGGTGAGGGGTCTATGGTCCGTCAGCGGTGTGAATCGTCGGCCAAACAGAAACTGATGAAATTTCTTAACTCCAAACACAATGGCGAGTGCTTCACGCTCTATCTGTGTATAATTGCTCTCGGCTTTACTTAAGGTCCGTGATGCGAAAGCAATTGGCCTTTCTTCACGTCATGGCATGATGTGTGAGACAACCGCACCAACGCCATAAGGCGATGCATCACATGCCAGCTGTAATGGCAAGTTGGGGTTGAAGTGGGTTAGGGCCTCTGACTGAGCTAAGGCTGCTTTCACTTTCTTGAAGGCCTCCTCACATCTGTCTGTCCACTTCCACTGTTTGGTTTTGTTCAAAAGTTCATGCAGTGGCTTTAACATGTTAGCTAGGTTTGGCACAAACTTTGCGTAGTATGTCAGTAGTCCTAAGAATGATCTCAGCTGACTCACGTTCTGTGGGGATGGAGCTTCCGCAACGACCTTCACCTTCGATGGCGCCTTGTGGAGCCCCGAACTGTCGATGACGTGGCCCAGGTACTCAGGTGCTCCTGCTCGTCTTTGCCGGTGATGAGTAGATCATCGAGGTAACATTGGACCCCAGTGAGCCCGCTCAGTATCTGGTCCATAGCTCTCTGAAACAAGGCCAGAGCTGAGGTGATTCCAAAAAGAAGCCTCCGGTACATGTACAGTCCTTTGTGAGTCACTATGATTAACAGTTCTTGTGAATCTTGGTCCACATGCATCTGTAGATACGCCTGACATAAGTCTATCTTACTGAATTGTTGTCCTCCAGCTAAACCAGAAAAGAGGTCGTCAATGAGGGCTAGTGGATATTTTTCAGCAGTCAAGACTGGGTTAACTTCTTCTTAATAGGGGGCTCTGTTTTCACTTTGGGAAAAAATCGTGCCCAAATTAAACGGCCTCGTACTCTGTTCTAGATCATACAATATACATATTATTTTGACCAGTTTATTCAACTTTTATTATGACTTTTGGAATTTTTCGTTCCATGCGCCAAACTTTCATGGACACGTGAGCACCATTATGCTAGCCAAAGTTGCTAATTCGACAGAAGAAATGGCCATTCTAAAACAAAACAACGATTTATTGTGGAACTAGGACTCCTGGCACAACATTCTGATGAAAGTTCATCAAAGGTAAGAGAATATTTATGATGTTATTTCGTATTTTTTTTGAATATGTTGACTCCAACATGGCGGAGAATGGCTGAGCGCTGTCTCAGATTATTGTATGCTGTGCTTTTTACTAAAGTTATTTTTTTAAATCTAACACAGCGGTTGCATTAAGAACCAGTGTATCTTTAATTATATGTCCAACATGTATTTTTCAGCAAAGTTTATGATTAGTTTTTCTGTTAGATTACGTGACTCTCCAAAATTTCTCCGGACATTTTGGAGCATTTTTGCGCCATGTTCACAATGTAAAACCAGGATTTGTAGCTATAAATATGCACATTTTCGAACAAAACATAAATGTATTGTTTAACATGATGTTATAAGACTGTCATCTGATGAAGTTGTTCAAAGGTTAGTGATTATTTTTATCTCTATTTGTGGGTTTTGTGAAAGGAATCTTTGCGGTGAAAAAATGGCGTTGTGTGTTGCGCTATTGTGGTGAGCTAACATAAATATATGTTGTGTTTTCGCTGTAAAACATTTAAAAAATCGTACATGTTGGCTGGATTCACAAGATGTTTATCTTTCATTTGCTGTATTGGACTTGTGATTTCATGAAATTATATTATATGATATTCCCTGTGGCGCTGGGCTAGGCTATGCTAGTCAGCGTTTCTGGAGTCCTAGTTCCAGAATAAATCGTTGTTTGTTTTAGAATGTCCATTTCTTCTGTCGAATTAGCAACTTTGGCTAGCCATGTGGAGGGCACATGTCCAAGAAATCGTTGCGCCTGGAACGAAAAATTCCAAAAGTCCCAATAAACGTCGAATAAACTGGTCAAACTCGGTTGAAAATCCTACTTTATGATGTTTTTCTCATATGTATCCAATAAAATCATAGCCGGAGCATTCCGTCGTGTATACGTAACGCATTTCAGAAGACAATGTGGAGTTCCCCTGTGCGCAGTTAAACTGACAAAAGAGCGGACCTGTCACTCCAAAAGCTCTCATTCGGCCTCACATCAAGCTAGACACCCCATTCAACCTTCTACTGCCTGTTGACATCTAGTGGAAGGCGTATGAAGTGCATACAGATCCATAAATATAAGCCAGTTGAATTGGAGCAGCCCTTCACAGAGACCCATTTCAGAATTTTCACTTCCTGTTTGGAAGTTTGCCTGCCAAATGAGTTCTGTTTTACTCACATATATAATTCAAACAGTTTTAGAAACTTCAGAGTGTTTTCTATCCAATAGTAATAATAATATGCATATCATATGATCTAGAACAGAGTACGAGGCCGTTTAATTTGGGCACTATTTTTTCCCAAAGTGGAAATGGCGCCCCCTATTACGAAGAAGTTTTAAGGTAGCCACAATTTCATCATATGATTTATCATCAGGCTTTTCAAGGGCGTTACTAGGCTGCGCAGTAGATTGAATGTTTTTCCTCCCATAACAGTCAAAAATGTTGACTTCTGCTTTAATTCCATTTGCCAACACAAAGTACTCAAAACGTTCTGTGTAAGAACTCCATTGTTCCACAGATTCATCAAATGTTCCTATATTTTCAACCAATGCAGACATTTTCGGTTTCAGACCCATTTTTTTCTTCTTTTAACTCATGATGACTTCACTTTCTCCCGAAGCGAAACTCTTCCTATCCCTCGAGGCTCTCGTTGCTGTGACATCAAACGCTAGCTAGCATCACTCGACTGGCTAGCTCCACGTTTTGTTTGCGTCTTTCTACAGCATAAAAAAATTACGAATTTAACTCAGACTTTCTGCCAACAATAATGAGCACAAACGTGAGAACGTTTCTTCCTCGTTGCCAGTTTAATATAAGGACAGGACATGAGACTGTATTACTGTATTACTTATACAACTAATATAAGGACAGGGCATGAGATGAGAGTAGAAATTAACGTGGGCATTGCTTAATGCGTTTCACAGGAAGAACATTCCAAACATTCCAAGCATTTTCAACATTCCAAGCATTTTCAACATTCCAAGCATTTTCAACATTCCAAGCATTTCGGTAAGCAAGGGGGGATTACAGGTGCCCTAAAGGGACACAACTATAATATAAATACACAACAATAGCCTCACATGTGAATCCTTAAAGAGATGAGTGGGGCTAAATCTTAAGAAGGTGTGAACAATACTGAATGGGTGTAAACAAAAAAGAGCTCTCCAGTAGGTACCAAAATATTCAAGAGCCATTTTATGAATTGTGAGGTTACAAGTTAATCAACTTTCAAAGCAGAATTACTTTCCCATTGTTCCTCAACTGTAGTGTATGATATAACATTTTCTAGCTCTGAGTCTCTACTTTTATCCAAAGTAAAAAACATTTCAAATTTTGCTACATATGACTGTCGTGTCTTTGACTATGCCAGATTAATTGCTATGACATGCTATTCTATAAAATAATTTATCCGTAATTAATATTACCTGATTGAACTAATCATGTAAATATTAATTAACCAGAGAGAGACACCACGAAAGAATATTTATAGAGCTGTTATCTTCCGAATAAACTCTTAAAGATTTAGTAATATTTTACTAAATAGCAGTCACATTAATCGTCATTTTATTCAGTCTCATCTGAAAGTGGTAAATCCTTTGTTATCTGCAAGAATCCTGGCTAACAAGTTGAATCAGCAATACAAAATTGGGTTTAATTATTTATTTACTAAATACCTAACTAATCACACATACACAATTAAATCATAACTTGATCACACATTACGTCATACAGAAAAACGTCCCTAGCGGGCGGAATAGATATGACAGCTTGTTACACAAAGGGAAGGGGCTGAGTCTTAGTGAAAGAGCGGGAGACTGGAACATAGGCGAGCTGTGCTATCGTAAATACAGTATCTGATGCATTCTAAATTACCGCCCATTTGAAAAGGAAAATGCAATAAATATTTGTGGTAGATGTAAGACCGTATCGCCAACCCGAGTCCTCTGTCCTTTGGAGAATGTCTCTGGTAGTCACGGGATACGTTGTAGTAACGTTGTGGGTAGTAGGCGGGATACTCGGACTGTCCTTCCTAACCTGCGTTTAGCTGTTGCTAACTCAACGGTTAGGAGATATCACTTCTGTAGTGAATACGAGTTCAAAGTTCATACCATTCACAATCAAAGTCCATGCTGATGTTGGCTTAGTTCCGTAGTTATTATCTGAACCATTCTGACACAGGACCGTCATCCTGGTGTACCCGGAACAGAAAGTTATATTCTTGTCAATGGCTTTTATAGTGGAGGGAGAGGGGTGTGTCTGAAAAGTTTACAACCCATGCCTCTTCACAGGGGCGGGCCACTGTGAGCAGAGGAAAGCTTATGAAAACCCAGATCACTCATTTGAAAGCTAAAATTAAATTTCACCTCTTCACAAACAATGTCATATTCAAACATTTGAATTAAACAACAATTCCATGTGAATCCGATACCTCTGACGTTTAGACTTTCCACAGTAGAGTTTGTCATTCTATCATTGATGATAATGTGTCAGAGGGCAATCGAACTGACATAATATACCTTAAGTACCACCGCATATGTTCAGTTGGTCGGATTACCAGAATATAGTTCATTTCCCCCCACTTTCTGATGTCCCCAGAATCTCTATGTTAACCAAGGGGTTTTCTTATGTCACATCAGTAGGGAAGAGAAAAATAGGTATTTATGACTGTCATAAACCTACCCCCACTGCCAACGTCATGACATGACCGAATCGAGCTGGTCGGTCACAATTAAGGTACAATGCCCACCTGCACACAGGAAAATGGTTATTAAGTAAATGTGAATACATAATACAACATATATATATCTAATTATCAGATGATATTGAAATAATGTGAGTGATTTCTTGAACTTCATGAATTTTTGAATTTCACATCCTTTCAAAAACATGGGTAAATGTTCAATTTACATCAAAGAAAGTTACATCAGTTTGCCAAGCAGACAAGAGGATGAGATGACCTGCAGATTGTTCCTGTCTCATTGTTGTGTCCCAGTGATGGCTGTGTCCCAGGTAGAGATCTTCACGAATCCACCTGTACCCGAATACCCTGGACCCAATCTGGGCCCGAGCGGGTATAAATCCAGAATTCTAAATCATGTTACTAGTCTGGGTCGGATCTGATATGATTGTCACAGGTAAATGTCCTGAAGGACCCATATAGATCCAAACATGACTGTTGCAGTAGAAAGAGAGAGAGAGAGAGAAAGAGAGAGAGAGAAATTGTATAATTTATGCTGCTGCTCTTTGCTTTTCACGAGAGTGCCACGTGTAGCTTGTTGTTGTTGTTGGCCCATACTAAATCATCAAAGCGGCAATAGGCTACAGTCATATAACCTAGGTGCAAGAGTTAGAAGATATCTAATCAATGGAAGATGGAATTAAAATGATAGTTAAAGGAGAAGGATAGGCTACAACAGCAAACAACTTTATATTCTGAATGGAGTTGTTTGTAACTGTGTAGGACGAGAAAGCGCATGCAGCCTCAATTAGCCTAGCTAGCTAGCTTAACTATCTTCTCCCGGTTTGATGCAGTCAAGACAGATACTACTAATCATATTGGGTGATAAATAACCTAGCTATGGCAGCTATTAGTCTACTATTGTGCAAGTCTCTCGTCTCTCTTTCCTTCCTCCCTGAGTCTCTCATCTCTCCCTCCCTGTCACGCCCTGACTTTAGTTATATTTGGTTTCTTTATTATTTGGTTAGGTCAGGGTGTGACAAGGGTGGTTTGTTTAGTTTTTGTATTGTCTATGGGATTTTGTCTTGTCTAGGGTTTTCGTTATCTATGGGGATTTTGTATTGTCTAGGGGTAATTAGGTTGATGGTGGCCTGGATGGATTCCCAATCAGAGACAGCTGTTTATCGTTGTCTCTGATTGGGGAGCCTATTTAGGTTGCCATTTTCCAAGTTGGTTTTGTGGGTAGTTGTCCTTGTTAGTTGCCTGGATGTACTACGTTGGCTTCATGTGTCGTTTTGATATTTATTGTTTTTGTTGGCGACATCGGTAAATAAGTATGTTCGCTCAAAATGCTGCACCTTGGTCCACTCCTTTAAACGGCCGTGACACTCCCTCCTCCCCATTATGTGTCACTCGCTCACCCTCACAGTAGCTGTCAAGTTCTGACCTCTTTCTTGTGCAATTCCCCACTTGAAAAGGACAGTCCCTCCACATGAAGATTTTAACTGGATTTCAGTCAATAAACAGCCATGGAATCAGTTGTTTGTCTTTTATTTACCATTCTTTGGTTGGCAGTAAACAGGTGAAAAACCTCAAAAAAGAGATGACAAATACAAGTTACTATTTGAGTTGACAGCCCAATCAAATACACAAACTTATCCACATTCACCCCAGATAAACACATTTCTGCCACCATAAAACACAAGGTTTCCACTTTTAAGCAAATGTTTCCCAAAATAGAAACCCACCATTTTTAATCAAATGAGCAGAATCAGTATATTTTCTCTAAATTTGCATTTTAGCCAAATACATTCAAAATATTTTTAGTAGTAAAAAATTACATTTATTTTCTAATCAGTAGTTTTAAGCAGACAAATCTTACATTTTTTAGCCAAAGATTTTTTAGACTATACATTTGTTACTGAATTAAGAACTTGGTTTACTAAGATTTCTACAAAGTTTAAATTACTTTTAACCATTTCAAACAAGTTCTTTGTCAACAATGAATTTGGCTCTTCTTACTTTTCCTTTATACCCCACAAACAACATTTGAAGTTATAAATACCACTGCAAAAGTCCTATCAAAGTTAAGAGTTAAGAGTCTGTGTTTTCCAGAGTATCATTAGCAGTGCACTGCTTAAGTCAGTCTAGCCAAGCATGGCTAATATGGCGCTTACCGGCTGTCTTTCACAGTTTTGTGGAGGGCTTGGACTTGCACAGTCACCTTGATCACAAAGATGAAGTTTCCTTGGTCTTGTGGTGTTATAAATGCTCCTTTCACTGCGGTCTAAAGACAACAGCAGAGCCAGGTGCTGGCACGCCCAGATTGCCTGGAAGATTTGTTCCACCTGGTTCACCACTGATTGAAGGAGGAGGAGTTTCACCACTGAGGAGCTCCCAGGCAGTTTGTCAGCACAGTAGCCTATACACACAGCACGGCCCCTGCTACAGTGTCACCTCTTTTTACCTCCTCTCCCTCACGCTTTATCAGCTCTGGTTAATAAAGTAGCTTAAAAATGTACTTTTCTGTTTCTTTCGGATCAGACCAGGTCTGGATTCGACTAGGTCTATACGGAACAGGTTGAGTTGTCTTCGGGTCCGTTAGGAATGTGTCTCTATATTAAAACATGTATATATGTATATCGGTTCCGGATGGGAAAGCCCCAGGTCCATTTCGGAATGGGTCAAACTTTTTGGACCCATGAATGCTTCTAGTCCCAGGCTGCACGCAGACACGGACACTGGTGAGTGACAGCCAGGAAGCTGGGAGGATGACAGGCTCAGCATGGACAGTGGCAGATTCAGATGTCACATGCAGCACAGGCCCAGCTTCCACTTTGTAATGGTGAACAGAACACATATCACATTACAGGAGGCACAAGGAATCACAGGAGGGGGACGGGAGGGCAGGGATGGTGCGTCAAAGTGAATGAATTACCATCTTCTGAATTTAGGAACAATACTTTCCCTTCATTATTTGTTGTAGCTCTCACTGATTGTTTCTGTGTAGCCAGAGAAAAATTAATAAAGCTTATTGGAAGTGTTCCTGGTGGCTTTGAGAAGTTAACATTATCACATGCTGTGGTCTAATTCAGCGTGAATGACAAACACCAACCTCCCTTCAGGTTGAGAAGCTGCTCCATCTCAAACACACTCACAATCCCCTGGAGGAATACCCGCTCAGTGATCTCAGAGTGCTGGAGCCCAGAAACTCACGTCACACTCCTCATGACTCCGCTGTCAGGTAACATCATCCGACTGGCCATGTTGAAAATATGTAGAGGCAGTTATGCAATTCAAAAGAACAGACAGGCTAGATTAACATGCATATAATAGGTAGGTTTCAGAGGCTGTCTCAATGCAGCTGACTCCAGCTGCCTAATTAGATATGACAAAGTTCAGAGTCTCGGGCTAAGGATTAAGAACACAGTGTGTGACGCAGGCCCCTCGAAAGAAATCGATTATGACAGAAATCCTTGATGAATAATGAATGTGGTCATTTAGCAGGGGAATGCTGCTGTTGGAAGGCTGGTGTGTGATGATAAAGACAGATTGGCCAGTAGGAATGAGTTTGACTGAGCCATTCCCAAAAGTATGATGCTGTGAGAGATCCCTCAGCCATCAATATCATTACAAATAGGGTCAAGGTTGTGGATACAACTGTCAAGACAGAGTTTAAATGAGTGATCTATACACTTAGAAAAAAGGTGTTATCTAGAATCTAAAAGGGTTCTTCGGTTGTCCTCATAGTGGAACCTTTTGAAAAACCCTTTTTAGTTCAAGGTAGAACCATTTCCACAGAGGGTTCCACAAGGAACTCAACGGTTTCTACCTGGATTCAAAAAGAGTTCCCCTATGGGGACAGCCTTGGAATCGTTTTTCTAAGAGTGTAACAAGTGTTGGGGAAGTTACTTTGAAATCATAGTTTACAAAACTACCAATTACTTTACACTGGAAGACGCTGGTGAATAGACATTAGCTGACTTAGTATGAATCAACTGCAGCTTTGTGATAAAAGCACATCCCCACCATATAACAAGGACTGAACCCACCTATTTTCTCACCAGGGAGAGTGTTTCAACACCTGATGACATTTTTCAACTCTTCTCCTCAGTAATGTTGAGTCAGTCTGGGTTGAACATCTTACTGTAGGGTAAAAATGAATGAAAATGCTTGATGTGTTATAAGCAATGAATCTGAGTTGCCAACTCCTTTGGGAGGATATTAACTCCCACCTCCCAAGCAGTACAAGACTTTTGAATAATTGAACACATAAAGACTATGTGAAGGGTATGTTGGCTGAAAATCAATTGAGTGTCCAGTCTCATCTGTCTCCTTCCTGCATTGATACCTTCAGACTCAAGGCATTTTCTGAGAGATATAACAGACGTCCTCGAGATCCAAACCGCAGATAGAGTTCCTCTTTTGTAAAAAGAACATTGGATCTGGGAGAAAGTACAATTTAAGCCCCTTAAACTTTTTCAGCATGGAGACTGTGTGATGGGAGACCACGGTTTGTCACATCATGATCCAGCAGTATTTCCTATTTCTGTTTTATTATGTTCCAATGGTAAGTGAATGGAGATCTGTGAGTCTTGACAAACAGGGCCTCCATAGTAGCTTGTGTTTTTTCTCAGTCTCCCCCCCCCCCAGCCCAGGAGATTCATGAGTGGAGCTGGTCTTGCTACTGTAGATCACTCCATTTATAACAGCGCCGGAGCTGGACTTCTGATTTATGAACAGTCAAGGGCCTATTCAAGAATCCATCAACTATCAAAGACATGAGGAGTGAGAAATGTATAAATTAAATGAAAATGCAAGATTTCATCCCTCTCTCCAAGTTAGTGTTTTTTCATGAAAGTCTGTTTGAACTTCACTGAGGTAAAAAAAAAATACTTTACAACTTGCACTCCCCCGACTCCACCCCACTCACCCACCGCTGATGTGTCAGGAAGCAATTTACTGCAAGTGTAAGTGTCTATATGTGCATGCGTGCGTGCGTGCGTGAACACTACTGCCATCAGTGGGTTAATGTTGTGGTTTGTTAGTTTTGAGTCTACTGTGTATGAGGACAGAGACATGCCACCCAGCGTTACTATGGTTTTGGGATACAAAAATGCAGTTGGGAGTACTTTCTTGGTCTTTAAAATTCCAGAGCGTTGCTGCGCTGATCCAAGCACTTCTACCCCAACGGAAATATGTGTAGTAATTTAAATGATTTGACAGGAACATCCACTCTGTGACAGAGGCAGGCTATTACAATGAGTCTGTGATTCATCCTATGGCTAAGAAGAGACAGCTTTGCAACTTACAGAAGCAGACAATCCCTTTCAGTCAAGCTCATTCCCCTGAAACAGCCAGTGAAACTACTATGTAAATGATTTCTGGAAGGAAATTCAGCTCAATACAACAGCTGCCCCAAAAAGTCTACAACTGAATCTAGATTCCCTTCATTACACTACCATGAAATAAACCATTTTAGATAGGAGAGGTGTGAAATGTACAGTATCATCACAGTTCATATACAGTACCCCCCGTACCATTGTCTTATGGGACATCATTACAGAAACAACTGACAGAATACAATTATATTACAGGTTAAAGATGTCACTACGGGCAACCCCTTTATACACCTGTGTTCTCCGCTCAATGGATACTTATGGGAACATGATAGAAGTGTTCATATCTTTCTTTCTATTGTACATAATTGTTTTAAATGTTTTATTGTATACCCCTTTTTCATCAACAGACGTCTGAGTCAGATCCCCTTGTCAGGTTAACTGTAGAATACACAAATTAGACAACATGTTTGTAATACCACTGTACTTTTCATGGGGCAATTATCATTGTGACCTAAATGTATGTATTCATCACCAATGACAAAGGTACTGTTTATTCCCTGGATGATGCACCAAAGGGATGGTGTCCTGAGGAAGGCAATTGTTCTTCTTTACCAAGGACTGTCTTTTAACAGTGTTTCTTTTTTAAAATCTGTACAACAAATACATGCTTGACATATTTGCAAAACATAAGAAGGCTTAATGGAATTCATTAATGAACACAAAAGATCGAGGCCACAAATATAAATATAGAGAGGGGGAATAACAAAGTGTCTTGTGATAAATATAGTTGTCTTTATTGTTGTTGTCAGGAGTAATTATCAAATTTGACATGAGGTTGATAAACTGTAAATATACAGTACGTTATCACCCTGGATTCAAACTCATTATTTTCAGTTCTGTAAAACAGAGATTGATGTTCCCTTTGCTCTGGTCTTTTTATATACTCAGATGAAATGTATCAGACTGTGGACAACATTATTTTTCAGATGCCAGAGTCTGTGCCAGTCAGGAGTTTACTCAAGCTCCGGAACTGTACACCACCACCACTGCATATTCCTCTGCATAATCTCTGAGCTGTTTAAAAGTGTTGATGTCAAAGGTCCTGCTGATACTATCTGGACTGTGACCTCGCCAGTGACTTTCCTTTCTCCCACGCTGTGCCCCCGTGCCCCTTTGCCCTCTCAGAGCTGTAAACTGATCTATAAATGTGCCAGATTAAATAACCTATGAATATTAAAAATATTGTAACACACTGAGAGGCGGAAGAATGAGGCATATGGTTAAATTATGCATTCTAGAGTATTGAGCTCATTAGGCCCCAGGAGGTCTCTACATGGGATAGGTGGTCTAGATTAGAGGCTTTCACGGGTTCAAAAAGTTTCCCATCCGGACCCGATATGCATAAATAATTTTTTAAATATAGAGACTAGACCCGTTCCGTATAGACCCGGTCTGCTCTGATCCAAGTGAGGGAAGCAGCATAAAAGTCCATTTTTAAGCTACTTTATTCACCGGAGCTGATAAAGCGCAAGTGAGTGGAGGTAGAAAGAGGTGAGTCTCTAGCTGGGGCCGTGCGGTGTGTGTAGGCTACTGTGAGTGTGAGCGAGTGACATGGGAACAGGGAGGAGGGAGGGAGAGACGAGAGATAGCAACCAACCAAGCAGACTTGCGCTGTAGTAGACAAATATCTGCCATAACTATAGGTTATTTATCATCCAAAATGATTATGTAGTACTTGTCTTGACTGCATCAAACCGGGAGAAGCTAGTTAAGCTAACTAGCTAGGCTAATTGAGGCTGCATGTGCTTTCCCATCCTACACAGTTAAAAACAACAACTCCATTCAGAATATTAAGTAGCAGCCTACCTTTTGGCTCTTGGTTGTTGTAGCCTATCCTTGTTCTTTAACTTTTAATTCCATCTTCCATTGATTAGATATCTCCTAACTTTTGCCCGAAGGCTCTAGGACTGTAGCCTGTTGCCGTTTTGATTACTTATGATTGGCCAACAACAACAGCAACATCAAGCGACATGCGCCACTCTAAAGAAAAGCAAAAAGCAGCAGAATAAATTCCACAGTACAATTTTCTCTCTCTCAGTCTCTACTGCAGCAGTCACATTCGGATCTATAGGGTTCTTCAGGAAAAGTCAGTTAAAATTACACATACCTGAGAGAGATCCGCCCATATCAGATCCGACCCAGACCCGTGACATTATTTAGAATTCTGGATCTGGACCCGCTCTTGTCCCGGATTGAGTCTGGGGTATTCTGATACAGGTGGATCCATGAAGACCTCTAGTCTAGATACCAATGCAGCACTCCATTTACAACCTATAGACACATAAAATCCCTTCTTGAATCTGTACTAATGGTTCTAAACCTGACTAAAGCGACCTGATAATGGCACAATAGTCACATAATGAAATCAAATTAGATCCCTCCGTCTCATATTGTACTATCCATTACTAACTGCAGGTTAACCATCCATCTGCAAGTGATTCATAACAGCTCTTTATGACTCATTTCCCTGAAGATTGTGTGTAATAAAGACTGCAGAAGAGAATAAAACTGTTTGATCACACATCAGTCTGGTGGTATGGCAGGCTAATCCAATAAGGACTCCTTCAAGAGGGTCATGCTGAAAACCTTAGGCTTCTCTCACAGAACATAAGGGCATTACAGGGACATTATGTAAGGTTATGATCACCCAGTGCAATTATGATGATTGTCATGCCTGGGAGGGTGTGCCATTTTAGAACAGCACGCTCAGTACTAAGTCACATCTTTAATTGTCACACAGCATGACCTGTCTGTGTGGACACTGACATGATGAATCACAAGCAATGTACTGTATTAATCAACTCACCTCAACTAACCTCACCAACATGAGGATCTGAGCAGACCTACAGGTATACCTGTTGTACAGTAGCCTACTCCAAATGACTGTTTCCTTGGCTGAAACGTCGGTTTAAAGACGTCCCACTGGTCTACAAAGTCTATTTTCTAGACCAATTCATCTAATTACCACCCAGTAGAACGGGACCTGCACTCAGTGGAGGTGGATGGTCTCTCTGGGAGCGCCACTGCTCCCTAACAAACCCACAATCTTTACCACTCGCTGCTTGGAGAGCGAGTGCCTGGCGTGATATACACCTCCACATTAGGCCTTGACGGGAAAGGGTTGTTTTTGATGAAGTGCAGTGCTTTGGTGACAGCCTCTTCTCTCATGAAGAATATTTACACGTGCTCAAGTGGAGGGCTGTAAATAAATGTATTTGTGGTGAACCGCAAAGCCAACAAAGCCATTCCTACAGAAAGGTGGAGAAATATGGTGAGGCTACTATCTCTCTATTTTCCATCCTCTTAAAAAATGCAGTCATGGTGCAATTATATACAACATTGGGACAACAAGATTAATAGAGTCTGTCTGCCTGTGGCTTGGTGGGGGTGAGCGGACAAGCAGAGGAAGAGTTTTCCTCTCCCTTTGTATTAAAGACCAGAGAGGTTCTGTGTTTGATACAATACTACGGTATGCATTTGCAACAGTTTGACATAAGAGCATCTGCAGTTTCACCCTCAAGCTTAAAGCACAATTATGTGGCAGGTGGTACTTGGTGATATCCCGGGTAAAACATTTAGCCTCGGCAGTAAGAGTACTGTAGGAGCAGCAAGGTATTGAATTCAACTGTCTTCAGTTTTTAAATGGAGGGGAATAATTACAGGCACCTGACAGTAATGGTTAATCAGTTGGCTCCCTCTGGAGCAGATATTTCTCTCTTCTGTCACTGTACGCTCAATGAGATGTTCCTCCTGGCTGTCAGGTTGGCGGTTGACAGGGTTGCTCTGTGTGGTCACCCTGAAAGCAACACCGTTAAATGAAACGGTGTGCGTCTGAAGGCTGTCCATGAGCCGCGCTATTGGCTGGGCTGGGCTGGCCTGGCACACAGAGAGGCTGTCTGGAGCAGATGGAGCTACTGTACCAAACACAAGTGCCACACTTTAATTAAATAAAAAGTAACTTCTGGGAGAGATTAAAGAAATGTACTGACAATCACACTGTTTGCCTCAATCAGGTGAGTTGACTTGTGTTACGCACAGTGTAATTAAAATCTGTCAAGACTCGAGGTACACTATCAAAACATCTGGTGTTTTTTTGGCACTCATTGCCTATTGCATTCATGCCTGAGTTATGTGCTGTTACTTTTATCTGTCTGTTGTCCTACACGGAACCCAAACCGGCTGCGCGAGTGCGCCATCGTGCATACATTTATTTTGTCCCCCCACACCAAACGCAATCACGACACGCAGGTTAAAATATCAAAACAAACTCTGAACCAATTACATTAATTTGGGGACAGGTCGAAAAGCATTAACATGTATGGCAATTTAGCTAGCTAGCTTGTATTTGCTAGCTAATTTGTCCGGTTAAGATAGCTTGCTGTTGCTAGCTAATTTGTCTTGGGATATAAACATTGATTTGTTATTTTACCTGAAATGCACAAGGTCCTCCGACAATTAATCCACACATAAAACGGTCAACCAAATCGTTCTAGTCATCTCTCCTCCTTCCAGGCTTTTTCTCCTCTGGACTTTATGTTGCGATTGGCAACTTTCATAAATTAGGTGCATTACCGCCACCAACCTCGTTTGTCTTTCAGTCACCCATGTGGATATAACCAATGAGGAAATGGCACGTGGGTACCTGCTTCTATAAACCAATGAGGAGATGGGAGAGGCAGGACGTGCAGCGCGATCTGCGTCAGAAATAGAACTGACTTCTATTTTAGCCCTTGGCAACGCAGACGCTCATTGACGCGTGCAAGCACTGTGGGTGCAATAATTGAATAATATATATTTCTAAATGTATTTTGCAACGCTCGTGCATGTGACGTGAGTGGTGTAGTCAGCCTGTTACGGACAGCTATGGTGTAGTGACAGAAGTAGTAATAGGTTTAGCTATGTGATATTAGATTACTAAGCCTGATAGATTGGTATAAAAAGACAACATTGTTTGTCCTTGTGAATGTAACAAAGTGTAATAGATATTTTATTGGGTAGTGCATTCTTTGACCATTATAATGGACATCATGACAAGATTAGGACATTATGTCATAAAAAATCTAAGTGCCTACACACCACTGGTGAGCAACCTTAAAATTCCTGTGAGATTGTCACATACAGATTTCCATTCATTGAATATTAATATTGTAAATTAAACCAGTGTATTCAGAATGTTTAGCATATTATACATACTGTATATAATTATGAACCATTAGTAAAATCATTCATAATCTTTTTGAGAGGATAAAAAACACATTATACGTGACCAAGTACTACAGAGCTATAGGTACCGTACTGTATATAACTAATTGATTGATGTTCATAGTGTTTATGTAACAGTTACAAGTGTACAAGTCCAAACCCATCTTTAGCCACATCTTCTAATCTGACAGATGGTGCCTAAGACTGATATTTTCAGAACAAATGTATGATTTTAAACCAACAATCTTTCCTTGAGCCACTGTAATTTAGCAAAAATGAGAAAGCACAGTTATCTTTCTCATTTTCATGGTAAATTATTCCTGTGCAATATTTCACAAGGACAGCTGTTGTACGGTGTCTCTTTTCTCTTGGTGAGGTATGGCTTTGGATATGCATGGATCGGTGTGAAGCCAATCATCTGCCATACATTCTGCATATCTCTGTTTCTAATCTATCTGGCTTATTATCTCTCCTTTCATATCTCTTTGTAATTCTATCTTCAATTGAATCTATTATTTCCTCCTCACACATCTTTTACCCTTTTATCTTGACACTGATAGCATCAGTAACAGCTAACGGAAATAACAGGGTACTGAAATTATTAGTTGCAGAACACATTCACACACGACATTACACATGCACATACACACGCAGGCAGGCAGGCAGGCAGGCAGGCAGGCAGGCAGGCAGGCAGGCAGGCAGGCAGGCAGGCAGGCAGGCAGGCAGGCACGCACACACACACACACAAATGGACAGTCCTAATTATATAGCTGATAATAACATTATCAGCATACATTCAACTGCATAATAATTAGTATTCCATCCAAGGTTCACTGGAGGTTCTTTTTCCACAATTTTATCCATTAATGTGTTATTTTCTTCATACTATTCGGGTGGTTTTACATTCCAATTTTTGTCAGCATCTATCACAGTAATCTCTAGTACTAATGTGCTACACAAAAAAAACAACTAGTGCTGTATCTGTTATGTATGCACATAAGGCACACAGCAATGAGCAGTAGGCTAATATGCAGACACTCTCAAATGCTCATTATAAAGCAGGCAGACAAATGCATACAGTGATAATGCAGTGTACTGTAGGACTGTGTGGGCTGTGGTGCGCCAGGCTAACAAGGACACATGGTGAGCCTGTCTTCATGTGGCTCAGCAGGGGTTATGCTGGGCTGTCCTCCACATTCTCTGTGCCCCTCAGAGCACCACTTATCTGCTGCACCAGAAAAATGGTCTGCCTTGTGTTTTGGTTCATCCCAATGGCCCCTCCTGGGACTCCACAGCATTCCTTTGTGAAGTGGAAGGCAGGTTAATACCTGGCCTGTTTTGCAATGCTCAGGAGCACCTTATCGCAAGATGGCAAAAACCCTGGTCGGTGGATCGGAGACAGTGGGCCAGTCTCATTGGGTTGGGGGCTGGAGCTGCAGAACCAAAGGCAGGTGAAACCTTATCTCAGTGTGAGCAGCCATGGCTCCCCTACCTACCCCTATGAACTCCATACAAGCCTCTCAGATTAGCACCCCCCCCCCCCCCCCCAATCCCCCTGTTATCCACCTCCCTACCTCCCCTGCTCCCCTGTACAGACATCATTACCCTGATTATTACTGTTTATCAGCCTGATGAATGGGGGACAAAGCATGGCCCTTTTGTTTTGAGTGGCTTTGTTCTGGTCCTATGTGGGTTCATGGCTGTATCAGAAGTGTTGGATAAATATGCACACAGGCCCACTGGGGAGGAAGATTCCATTGGACAGTCAGCTGGGAGTCTGATAAAATGTCCTCCACACCACGTAGAACACATCAACAACACCCTACCATATTCTCAGTTAGGAAAACACTATCTGATTGGTCCAGTGTTTCCCAGTACATTAAGAGCAAGACAATCCAATGTTTTTTCATTGCTTTGTTGAATTACAGTGACACTCTTCCTAAAGTGATCTGACATCAGACACATACTAATCAAAAATATAAATGCATCATGTAAAGTGCTGGTCCCATGTTTCATGAGCTGAAATAAAAGAGCCCATACATTTTCAATACGCACAAAAAGCCTATTTCTCTCCGATTTTGTGGACAAATCTGATTACATCCCTGTTAGTGAGCATTTCTCCTTTGCCAAGATAATCCATCCACCTGACAGGTGTGGCATATAAAGAAGCTGATTAAACAACATGATCATTATGTAGGTGCACCTTGTGCTGGGGACAATAAAAGGCCATTCTAAAATGTGCCGTTTTGTCACACAACACAATGCCATATATGTCTCAAGTTTTGAGAGAGCGTGCAATTGGCATGTTGACTGCATGAATGTCCACCAGAGCTGTTGCCAGAGAATTGAATGTTAATTTCTCTACCATTATCCGCCTCCAACATCGTTTTAGAGAATTTGGCAGTATGTCCAACCGACCTCACAACTGCAGACCACGGGTAACCACACCAGACTAGGACCTCCACATCCGGCTTCTTCACCTGCGCCATCGTCTGAGGTCAGCCACCAGGACAACTGATGTAACTGTGGGTTTGCACAACCAAAAAATGTCTGCACAAACTGTCAGAAAACACCAGGGTCTTGATCTGACTGCAGTTCGGCATTGTAGCTGACTTCACTGGGCAAATGGTCCCCTTCGATGGCCACTGGCACGCTGGAGAAGTGTGCTCTTCATGGATGAATCCCGGTTTCAACTGTACCGGGAAAATGACAGACAGCTTGTATGGCGTTGTGTGGGCGAGCGGTTTGCTGATGTCAACGTTGTGAACAGTACCCCATGGGGACGGTGGGGTTATGGTATGGGCAGGCATAAGTTACGGACAATGATCTCTATGGCAGTTTGAATGCACAGAGATACCATGACGAGATCCTTATGCCCATTGTCGTGCCATTCCCCCGCCACCATCAACTCATGTTTCAGCATGATAATGCACAGCCCCGTGTCGCAAGGATCTGTACACAATTCCTGGAAGCTGAAAATGTCCTAGTTCTTCGATGGCCTGCATACTCACCAGACATGTCAACCATTAAGCATGTTTGGGATTCTCTTTACGACAGCATGTTCCAGTTCCCACAAATATCCAGCAACTTCACACAGCCATTGAAGAGGAGTGGGACAATATTGCACAGGCCACAATCAACAGCCTGGTCAACTCTATGCGAAGGAGTTGTGTTGCACTGCATAAGGTGGTGGTCACACCAGATACTAACTGGTCTTCTGATCCACGCCCCTACCCTTTTAAAAAAAAGTATCTGTGACCAACATATGCAAATCTGTATTCCCAGTGATGTGAAATCCATAGATTAGGGCCTACTGAATATATTTAAATTGACTGATTTCCTTCTACAAACTGTAACTCATTAAAATCTTTGAAATTGTTGCATGTTGGGTTTATATTCACTCAAATACCACTGTTATTTACACTTGACACTATGTCAGACCCTCACAGGTGTTCCCAAAATTCAAACAGCACTATTTATTGTGTTAAGTGAAAGGGTACTGATTTCTATTTCTATGTAACCTTCGGATCTAAATGGTGGCCTCTGGTATAAAGTGATATACTGTTAAATAGCATGAATTAATTTGATATACAAAAGCATATTATTTAAACTGCATAATACAAAGTATTATGAGTAAAGTTTTGACTTGTGGTGGGCAGACATCAGCTAAAAGTAGGCCGTGGGCATCTGTTGACACGACAACCAACAGGCATCTTAATTAAATCGAAAGTGGTTTATGTGAGGGCGTTATTCAAATTAGACCATGTTTGTCTGGGAAATTATGTAGGAATGTATTTGAAACGTGAAGTCAAAGATACTCAAAAGAGAGCAAAATCGTTTAATTAAATCCCCATAGTTGTCATTAGCTTGCAAGCTTACGGAGCCCTGGTCACAGATTACATGTGAAGTGCTAAAAAGCTGACGAGCACTTTCATTCAAAAGTTATTAACTTTTTAAGCACCCAATTACGTCTGCTGGATCGAAAGCACACAATTTATAATCTTCTAAAGGGAACTTTGGCTGAAAATCATTGTATTTCTGAAGTATGGCCAATTAAGCTGTGTTAAGGCTGACAGTGAAGACTAAGGGTCCAATTCAAATGTATGCCTTTTCTACTCACACATTTCCTACGCACTTTTCAGTAGTTGGTATTCAGACCTACCTTATGCAGGTGCTTAACAGGATTTGCAGGCGTGGTTCCCTTGCACACGCTGAATACATGTTATTCAACCACTGAAAACCCTTTTACTTGCTGTCCAACAAATTTTGTTGTGGCGTTTGCATTCAATAGGTTTTTCAGTACATTTATCTTAAGCCATCCCTTTAAATACGGTGTACCATTAATTCGAGTTTTGACAACAGACTCACTAGAATACATTGAGAGAACGGGTTCAGATTATAGGGATCAATGAAAGAAAGCCATCTAAATATATGCAAATTAAACTCTGTTTCAGCACCAACTGGTGGATAAAGAAATTCTCTGATCTTGTAAATTATTTAGACAAAATGTTGGGTTAGGAATGTATGAATCATAAAAAACTGGGTTGGAGAGCCTTTACACACAAAATATATTGATGAATCAAAAATACAGTGGTTTGCTTCATCCTGAAAGTTGCCATATTCAAGTTGAATGCATGAAACATTGGAAGGTGGAGAAAAGGGTAAAATAGAGGTTGAACAATAGTCCTATAAATCTACACTAATCCCCACTAATCATGGAACTTTATGACAATGGTCAAGTCATCGTGAACAAGCCTCCAGGTTTAAACTGCTATGTGTGGTCTGAGTTCCATAGTGATTCAAATAGGCTACATTTCACAACGTTAACCTAATAGGATCTACTATTGTGAGTAACCCTCAGGAACAACTACATGGACATGACACAGGAAAGACAGGAATGGAATGATGCAAAATGTAGGCTACAAATTGAAGGAAACGAACACTAAAGTGACAGTTATAAATGTGTGTGGGTATTACTGACAGTGGCTCCCGATAGCCCTAATATTTAACAAGATACAAATTGTAAAATAAAACTGAGAAAAGCCCGGGTCTCCAAATTTCATCAAAGCGAATTAGGAGGGCATACAATAAAAATTCTGAATAACGACACAGCTATTTATAGCCTACTTCACTGTGGAAAAGGGTCCGCAATACATGTCATGTTGATATGATTTTCAGTTTGCTTCCATATGTTTGATTTCACATTCATCTGCAGGGATCAGAAGGAAAAATAATCTAAAGCAATTGCTATGTGTATTTACATACCCCTTCTCCAAACAGATTACTCTTTTATCTAGCTCTTATACATTTTTGAACAGTGCATGGAGATTCTGTTGGAGAAAAGAAAGTAGATGCTTTTTCTACTGGAAACCGGTAGGTACGCTCAACCTTATTCCTGGTTTCCTCACAAGTAAAGGTAGTGGAGTTATTAGGGAATTAAATCAAGGTCAGAATACGGTATATCTGTAGATACACCTCCGCTACACCTTCATTTATTTGATCTCTACCCCAAACGAATAGCTGGTGAACAGCATGCTATTGTTATGCTTAAATTCAAGCTCAGAATACGTGTAGAGAGAAAAGTGCATAAAAATATTATTTTGCTCCATTTACAAACTCAGGTCGGAATTCCACACATAGAGAACAGTTGTGTCCCTACTTTTTGGGGTACAAAGATCTGGAGCCACTTTACATTTTATTTAACTAGGCAAGTCAGTTAAAACCTCTACCACTTCTCTCTCCCGGATCCGGGATCCCCCCCATCAAAAAAGCTGACCAGCATAGCCTAGCCTAACGCGACAGGGATATCATATGAAAGATAAACATCTTGTGAATCCAGCCATCATTTCCGATTTTTAAAATGTTTTACAGCGAAAACACAATATGTATTTCTATTAGCTAACCACAATAGCAAAAGACTCAACCGCATATTTTCCTATTTAAAAACCGACCAAATAGAGATATAATTAGTCACTAACCAAGAAACAACTTCATCAGATGACAGTCTTATAACATGTTATACAATACATTTATGTTTTGTTCGAAAAATGTGCATATTTGAGGTATAAATCATAGTTTTACATTGCAGCTACCATCACAAATATCACCAAAGCAGCCAGAATAATTACAGAGAGCAACGTGAAATAGTAAATACTCATCATAAAACATTTAGGAAAAATACATGGTGTACAGCAAATGAAAGATAAACATCTTGTGAATCCAGCCAATATTTCAGATTTATTTTGTGTTTTATAGCGAAAACACAATATAGCATTATATTAGCTTACCACAATAGCCAAACACACAACCGCATTTATTCACCGCATACAGTGGGGAGAACAAGTATTTGATACACTGCCGATTTTGCAGGTTTTCCTACTTACAAAGCATGTAGAGGTCTGTAATTTTTATCATAGGTACACTTCAACTATGAGAGACGGAATCTAAAACAAAAATCCAGAAAATCACATTGTATGATTTTTAAGTAATTAATTTGCATTTTATTGCATGACATAAGTATTTGATACATCAGAAAAGCAGAACTTAATATTTGGTACAGAAACCTTTGTTTGCAATTACAGAGATCATACGTTTCCTGTAGTTCTTGACTAGGTTTGCACACACTGCAGCAGGGATTTTGGCCCACTCCTCCTTACAGATCTTCTCCAGATCCTTCAGGTTTCGGGGCTGTCGCTGGGTAATACGGACTTTCAGCTCCCTCCAAAGATTTTCTATTGGGTTCAGGTCTGGAGACTGGCTAGGCCACTCCAGGACCTTGAGATGCTTCTTACGGAGCCACTCCTTAGTTGCCATGGCTGTGTGCTTCGTGTCGTTGTCATGCTGGAAGACCCAGCCACGACCCATCTTCAATGCTCTTACTGAGGGAAGGAGGTTGTTGGCCAAGATCTCGCGATACATGGCCCCATCCATTCTCCCCTCAATACGGTGCAGTCGTCCTGTCCCCTTTGCAGAAAAGCATCCCCAAAGAATGATGTTTCCACCTCCATGCTTCACGGTTGGGATGGTGTTCTTGGGGTTGTACTCATACTTCTTCTTCCTCCAAACACGGCGAGTGGAGTTAGACCAAAAAGCTCTATTTTTGTCTCATCAGACCACATGAACTTCTCCCATTCCTCCTCTGGATCATCCAGATGGTCATTGGCAAACTTCAGACAGGCCTGGACATGCACTGGCTTAAGCAGGGGGACCTTGCGTGCGCTGCAGGATTTTAATCCATGACGGCGTAGTGTGTTACTAATGGTTTTCTTTGAGACTGTGGTCTCAGCTCTCTTCAGGTCATTGACCAGGTCCTGCCGTGTAGTTCTGGGCTGATCCCTCTTCTTCCTCATGATCATTGATGCCCCACGAGGTGAAATCTTGCATGTAGCCCCAGACTGAGGGTGATTGACCGTCATCTTGAACTTCTTCCATTTTCTAATAATTGCGCCAACAGTTGTTTCCTTCTCACCAAGCTGCTTGCCTATTGTCCTGTAGCCCATCCCAGCCTTGTGCAGGTCTACAATTTTATCCCTGATGTCCTTACACAGCTCTCTGGTCTTGGCCATTGTGGAGGTTGGAATCTGTTTGATTGAGTGTGTGGACAGGTGTCTTTTATACAGGTAACGAGTTCAAACAGGTGCAGTTAATACAGGTAATGAGTGGAGAACAGGAGGGCTTCTTAAAGAAAAACTAACAGGTCTGTGAGAGCCGGAATTCTTACTGGTTGGTAGGTGATCAAATACTTATGTCATGCAATAAAATGCAAATAAATTATTTAAAAATCATACAATGGGATTTTCTGGATTTTTGTTTTAGATTCCGTCTCTCACAGTTGAAGTGTACCTATGATAAAAATTACAGACCTCTACATGCTTTGTAAGTAGGAAAACCTGCAAAATCGGCAGTGTATCAAATACTTGTTCTCCCCACTGTAGATAGCATTCGCAAAAACCAGCAAAAGATATAAAATTAATCACTAACCTTGACCAACTTCATCAGATGACAGTCTTATAACATCATGTTACACAATACATATATGTTTTGTTCGAAAATGTGCATATTTAGAGGTACACATCGTGGTTTTACATTGTGAATACTTAGCCAAAATGCACAAAATTCTCAGGAGATATTTTGGACAGTCACCTAATCTAATCAAAGAACTCATCATAAACTTTACAAAAAAATACATGTTGGACAGCAAATGAAAGATACACTAGTTCTTAATGCAATCGCCGTGTTAGATTTTTAAAAATAACTTTACCATAACAAACAGCTTACGTTATAGCGAGACAGCGCCCGCAAAAAGGAAGGAAAATAGGACTAAACATTTTCCACAGAAATACGAAATAACATCATAAATGGTTCTTACTTTTGCTGAGCTTCCATCAGAATCTTGTACAAGGAGTCCTAGGTCCAGAATAAATCGTTTTTTGGTTTTAGAATGTCCTCTTCTCCTGTCGAATTAGCAACATTAGCTAGCCGTGTGGCGCGAACATGCCCAAATTCTCCTGACGCAAAGAATGGAAAATTCCAAAACTCGCAATAAACGTTGAATAAACTGATACAACTCGGTTGAAAAAAAACAACTTTAAGATGTTTTTATCACATCTATCAAATAAAATCAGAGCCGGAGACATCCACGGTCTATACCGAACGCTTTTCAGAAGCCAATGCTGATGTCCTTCCCGCGCCTAGGTAGAGAAAGGAAATTGTGGTCACGTCATTCCAAGAGCTCTTGTTCGACCTCAGATCAAGCTAGACACCCCATTCCACCTTCCACTGCCTGTTGACATCTAGTGGAAGGCGTATGCAGTGCATGCAAATCCATAGAAATTAGGCAATTGAATAGGCAGGCCCTGGAACAGAGCATCGTTTTCAGATTTTTCACTTCCTGTCTGGAAGTTTGCTGCCAAATGAGTTCTGTTTTACTCACAGATATAATTCAAACAGTTTTAGAAACTTCAGAGTGTTTTCTATCCAATAGTAATAATAATATGCATATTGTACGATCTAGAATAGAGTACGAGGCCGTTTAAATTGGGCATGATTTTTTCCCAAAGTGAAAACAGCGCCCCCTATTCACAAGATGTTTAAGAACAAATTCTTATTCATAATGACGGCCTAGTAACCGTGGGTTAACTGCCTTGTTCAGGGCAGAACGACATATTTTTACCTTGTCAGCTCGGGGATTCAATCTAGCAACCTTTTGGTTACTGGCCCAATGCTCTATCCACTAGGCTACCTGCCGCCCCTATATGTGGAGGAGGACGATGACAAACCCATAATAGATTAAATTGCATCCAGAGTTATTTAAGTTAAAGGGGCAATCCGCAGTTGAAACAATTAAGCTTCATCCCGGCCACTGTTTCAGTAAAAAGCTGAGGGATGGGGCTGGAGAAATGTAACCACTCTCAAAGTCATAAACAGAGCTATGGATGCAAGGACTGACCATCCATGATATCAAAATTATGGTTTTAACCATGTTTTGAGACTATAAAGTGTTTGTTTACATTTACTTCGTTTACAAACATTGGAGTAAAACAAGCTTATGTTTTGGGTTCTGATGGGGTATGACAGTTGAACTAAGCTTATGAGGCATTATTAAGTTATATTCTTCAAGAATCTATGTCTACATATCACTAATTTATAAATCCAAATTCAGGCAAATGCAGGTATATACTTGTTGAAATCTTCTAAACAGAGACAAATCTCATACCACTCTCAATCATACATTCAGTTCTACCAAACTGTCAGGTTTACTTCAAACTTGATTTACGATACTTATGCACTTGCTTTCTAATGCCACTATGCAGAAGCAGTCCTTTGGCTCATCTAGTACTCCATGTACTTATCCCTTTTGTCATGGAAACGACCTCTGTGTTATCTTCACCAGCACCCCACTTTAAAGAAAACAGGAACTTGTCATTCTCTTCCTATTCTGTTTGCCAACAGTAAATAATGTGCTGAAGTGCGATAAAACACAGGGTGGCAAGCAAAGTATCTGGCTACGACAATGTCTACAGTACCTTCTCATAGCAATGCCTACTTAGACAGATGAGGTACCGTTATGCTGTTGGAAAGACAGTAAATAACCAAATGTTTTCCAACCAGTTTGAGTTTTAGAAATGTACATCTGCAATATATACAGTGGGGCAAAAAAGTATTTAGTCAGCCACCAATTGTGCAAGTTATCCCACTTAAAAAGATGAGAGAGGCCTGTAATTTTCATCATAGGTACACTTCAACTATGACAGACAAAATGAGGGGAAAAAATCCAGAAAATCACATTGTAGGATTTTTTATGAATTTATTTGCAAATTATGGTGGAAAATAAGTATTTGGTCAATAACAAAAGTTTATCTCAATACTTTGTTATATACCCTTTGTTGGTAATGACAGAGGTCAAACATTTTCTGTAAGTCTTCACAAGGTTTTCACACACTGTTGCTGGTATTTTGGCCCATTCCTCCATGCAGATCTCCTCTAGAGCAATGATGTTTTGGGGCTGTTGCTGGGCAACACGGACTTTCAACTCCCTCCAAAGATTTTCTATGGGGTTGAGATCTGGAGACTGGCTAGGCCACTCCAGGACCTTGAAATGCTTCTTACGAAGCCACTCCTTCGTTGCCCGGGCGGTGTGTTTGGGATCATTGTCATGCTGAAAGACCCAGCCACGTTTCATCTTCAATGCCCTTGCTGATGGAAGGAGGTTTTCACTCAAAATCTCACGATACATGGCCCCATTCATTCTTTCCTTTACACGGATCAGTCGTCCTGGTCCCTTTGCAGAAAAACAGCCCCAAAGCATGATGTTTCCACCCACATGCTTCACAGTAGGTATGGTGTTCTTTGGATGCAACTCAGCATTCTTTGTCCTCCAAACACGACGAGTTGAGTTTTTACTAAAAAGTTATATTTTGGTTTCATCTGACCATATGACATTCTCCAATCTTCTTCTGGATCATCCAAATGCTCTCTAGCAAACTTCAGACGGGCCTGGACATGTACTGGCTTAAGCAGGGGGACACGTCTGGCACTGCAGGATTTGAGTCCCTGGCGGCGTAGTGTGTTACTGATGGTAGGCTTTGTTACTTTGGTCCCAGCTCTCTGCAGGTCATTCACTAGGTCCCCCCGTGTGGTTCTGGGATTTTTGCTCACCGTTCTTGTGATCATTTTGACCCCACGGGGTGAGATCTTGCGTGGAGCCCCAGATCGAGGGAGATTATCAGTGGTCTTGTATGTCTTCCATTTCCTAATAATTGCTCCCACAGTTGATTTCTTCAAACCAAGCTGCTTACCTATTGCAGATTCAGTCTTCCCAGCCTGGTGCAGGTCTTGACACATTTGGAGCATTATATATGTAAATGATGTGCATTGTATGTGTCCATTTACAATAAAGGGTGGGCACCTTTCCAGAGGACAGAAGGCTTGGTATTTGTCAACCCTTTGCCATGCTGGAATTCAGGTAGGGAGAGAGGAAACCCATGTCGTGAAATTGTCATTGCAGTGACTGCATGGGACTTAAGGGACGTGGGTCAGTTGTCAAAAAGCAGAGCAAAATGACAGGGAATTCTGAACCCTGAATGTTTCCTGGGGTGTATGGCATTGTATCACACACTCCTCTACCAGGGACGACACAGCGTGGACCCCATGCATTTCTGCTGCTTTGGATCCATCCAGTCACCTGTCACTACCTCTCTTTCTCTCTCTCTCTCTAACCCCTGACCTGGTCTCCTTCTCTCACGCAAGCTTAGGGACACAGTCATGCCTTTGCCATATGATTCATCCATCACAGAGCAGAAGAGGAAGATATCCATTCATTTCACATGTATTAGTGTAATTCTATGCCTTGATAATGATCTTATCAAGTTATTCATAATATAAATACTACATTCAATGTGAAAGTCAGATAACTCTGTCACCCAATGTCATGGAGAAATATGAACCTCTCTATGCATGTTGCCTTTCTGAAATGGTTAGATGCTTGTGCAGTCGGTCATAGGCAACATAGGACAGTATAAAAGGTTTTGTGTCTGAATGTGTTTGCTGTTTGGGAGAGGAATTTTATATACTGTAATAACTGGTGAAAAACTCTTGGTTAGGGTACTTTCCTCATTCCACATCTCACACTGTATAAGATGTTGCAGAAAAGTACTTAAATCCCCCACTAAGCTAGCAACCAGGCCCGACACCAAGCCCTAGACTTAAAGCTGACATGCAAGTGAATAGCACTCACCCAAGCCCCTAGTTTGACAAAACTATATTTGCTTTTAATCTTCTTATTGAGTCCAACACTAGCCTTTTAAGGACCACTGGAAGGAATTTAAATCACATAAAAATTAGGAATAATTCAGATTTCTCAGTCCGCTTGTCCCTCAGTGACCACATCCAATTTTCAGACTAAGTTTATCAGCCTTGGCAAAGCGGTCAGTGGACTGAAGGAGCTAATATCTGCCAGACCACTCACTCAGCCAGGACAGGGAACGGGAAGGGAGGGTAAATTCTGCATTTCACTGTTACTGTGATCAAATGAGCGTACTGGAGCTAATCTAAATTCCATGGTCAAGACAAAAGTCTAATTGCAGACATGTTTAAATGGGGAGTGCATATTTCTACACTATGAGGTCAAAATAACACTCTGAAATTGTGAAAATAAGATAATGGGCTTATTAAGAAGTTAAGAAATAAAATGGGCTTCCGTTATAGGAATAGGGCATGCCTTTCATTAAATAACAGAAAACCAATCATTCAGTTGACATTCACACCGGTTATAGATCATGGTGATATCATTTATATGAATGCAGCTGCCACTCTATTGAAGCCATTCGACACATTTTATAATGCACTACGCTTTATTATGGGTGACAGGATCAAATCAAACCAAATCACAATTTTATTTCTTACACGCACCGAATTACACCGGTGCAGACATTATGGTGATATTCTTACTTACAAGCCCTTAAACAACAATGCAGAATGTTTTAAAAAGTAAGCAACAAAATATTTGCTACAAATAAATAACGCTTGCTAATCGAAGCACATGTTGAGTTAGGGGAACAAGCTGGCTTTTAACTAAATTAGCATGGATTAACGTTACACAATCTGTTGTTAGCATGTTATCTTGTTGCATCTGCATTGCCATACAGTAGCTTGGTTTGGTTGGAAGCAGGTTGAGTACAGAGCAGACAACATTTTGTGGCTTGTTTTTTTAGCTGATGTGTTTTAGTACAGTTGTAACAGTCAACAGGAGGAGGAGATGAATGAATAAATGTTTTAACTCTAACCTATTTGTATTTCAGCATGAAAAGAACCTGCCTCTCCTCCACAAGTACAAGTGAATGAATGAGGGTGAACAAGCAGTACTTAAGGTATTTTGCCTTTGTACTTCCTAACCCTTATGCTAATAGATTATCTGACTATGAAAGCTCACGCTTTGTGGTCATATTGGTAACTAAATCATCCTAGTCGAGCTGGTTTGTGACTATGCTACTTACAGGCATACATGATCATATTATTTCAGTTATGGACTATCAGATATTCAATTATATTGAATGTTTTCTCAAATGAAAACCAGGTCTGGTTATGCTGTTTTGCTAACTCCGACTGTATGATTCTTGGCTATATACATGTAGCACAAAAAGATTGAAGATCAATCTAACATTTGGCTGATTGTCAGAACAAAAAGAATGAAACTTCAATGTACTTGAGGACTACTCTAGAATTGTTGTCTTTGTTACAGGAAAAAGGAGAATATGACTTTGTTTTCTTGTGTGGCACCTGGATGCGAGGGCAAGCGGTTGTGTATGATGTTATGGTTATGATAGCGATGTATCTTGCACTTTGTTGTTAGGTTTGAATGAGTTGATATATTCCCCTAACCATACTCTTTTAATAAAGTCATTGTTGTATTAATATTAGTGCTGAGCGATTAGGGCTTTTTTTGGTCGGTTCGTTTTTGGTTCGATTATTTAAAAAATGATCAAGGTTTTCGATTTTGGTTTAAACATAAAATACACTATGCGGGTTGAATGCTGTAACAACACAGACTAATAAAAGTCCCATGATGGTTGTGACTGCACATTACTGCTTATCCCTTATTAACCGTAATTTATTGTATATATTACATTTGTTTTATTTGATGACTTTATTATTTCATTCTATGTCATCATCTCTATAGAGCTGCTGCCTATGCAGTCTGACAAAATCACTATTTTAGTAGTTTTTCAAAGTAAACAAGGCATACTTTTATGACTGCGGAATACCAACTGTCAATCACTTGGATCATGTATCTTCAGGTAGAGATACCTTGTGAAGCAACAGCTGCTCTCTACTGTATGTCACTTCACAATCTTGAATTCTTCTGTCTCTTCAGTAGCAGGCGTAAAAGAAACACAGACCGGACAAGTAGATGCGCAATGGATTATGGTCATTGTAGTTAATTACCATATGTTATATGTTAAACTATGTAGAATATTGGCCTGTTGGAAATTGCAACTCCCTACTACATCGCACAGTTCAGGTTGGATCTGATTTATCTCTAGAGGAACTGCATTGAGCTCACAGAAAGAAACTGAACGAAATGGAATTCAAATAATGGAACCGAATTCGGTCAATTACTTGTTCAAAAAATGAAAAACAACTGAAGTTTCGGTTAATTGCTCAGGGGCCAAATCTGGGGTGGCTCTATACTTCTATATTTACAAACAACTACCTCTGTCCCAAATTTGGTGCTTTTATCACAAACTTTTGTTTTGTTTTATTATTGATTCCACATTTTCAGTTTAGCCGCGCACCACAAGTGTATAAAAGAGAGATTATTATTCAATTAACACAGAAATCATTGAAAATTGTGTTTTTACGCTGGTAAGTAGTTGCTTGACAAAGTTCATAAATTTCAAAAGGACTATAAAAAAGGGTTTCAAAATTCAGATTTTTTTAACCCTGTTGGTGCTTTTATGGTTAAATATTAAATTATTAATAACCCTCAAGCTACCAACTGGGGTCATTTTGACCCCAGAGGCATATTTTTTATCATAGCCAAATGTGGTTTATTCATTTCTTGACTTTGTTAACCCTGATGTGTTCCGGTTGAATTTCATAGTTTTCTCTCTGAAAAATGTAGTTCATTTAATCTTGTCATAAGGTTCCATGACTTTGTCCACACAGGTCATCTGAACACACAAAATACATTTTGATGATTTTCATTACATTTTGAGTGTTTTATTTTTTTATTTAACTTTTGTACACCTGTGGTGTTCCCGGTCAAAAAATGACCGGTCATTAGAAATGACTGGGTGAGACTACAATTAGTGTATAAAATTGAGTTCAGGCACATGCCTATTCATCAGATGGACACACTTCCTCTCCCAGACCCCCACATGCATGTGTGTTTGAACACACACACACACACACACACACACACACACACACACACACACACACACACACACACACACACACACACACACACACACACACACACACACACACACACACACACACACACACACACACACACACACACACACACACACACTACAGGCCATAAATAGCAAATAGAAGTTCAAAACTTGTAATGTTCACAAGAACTTAAGTTGATAAAAAGATCTAACACAACATTAGGTGATAATATATGTATTATTGTGGATTTAAACATAATTAATTAACATGAAACGAACACAACAGGAGGATTAATCAACTTGTCCTTAACAAATTTAAATCACTGTTTAGTGTTTGTTTAGTGTTTCTGTAGCACTATGGAGCATCTTGTCTTGTTGCATCACCACCTGGTGTTGCATCACCACCTGGTATGGCAACTGCACCTCTCTCAACAGCAAGGGTCTACAGAGGGTGGTGCAGAAGGTCCAATAAATCACAGGGGGCGAGCTCCCTGCCATCCAGGACATTTACACCAGGCGGAGGGAGGCCCAGAAGATCGTCCAGGAAGTCACTGGAGTCACTGACTGTTCACTCCGTTACCATCTGGCAAACGGTATCGGAGCATCTGTCTCGGACCAACAGGCTCCTAGACAGCTTCTACCACCAGGCCATTAGACTTTTGAACAGCTAGACCCCAGCTGTCTACCCGCTTGCACCTTAGAGACTATTTGGACTGACTCTACACACACACACACACACACACACACACACACACACACACACACACACACACACACACACACACACACACACACACACTGCTATGAAACCAATAACACACACACCTACAGGTTACTGCTGGATTTCTTAACCCGCTACACATAGTTAACACATTTAATTGCAGACAATTACTGTCTACATCGAGGCTACTCTTCTGCGAAAACTAACTTATTGAAGACCAACCTTTAATAAATAATTACCACATTGTAAATGAAAGTGACATGGATTGCAGAAACATGTGATAGACAATTTGAATATCATTATAACAAAACACTTTGCATCTGTTTCTTTGGTTAAAATAATGATACATTCCTCTCTCTACCACATTTCTTTCCAATTCAGACATTGTTTCTTCAATAAAGTACAATATGCCACAGAAGGCCTACTGGCCTCATTACTGTAACCCTGTATGAAAACAAAGGTACACCATGAACTGCTATCACGTTGTTCTACAGATAAATAAATAATCTCCACTAGCCACACAACATTGGAAATCTTACACTACCAGCCTAACCACGAACAGCTCATCACACACAGACAATCACGCCAAGCTGTATGCTGTTAATATGTTGTTTTGTTTTTGAAAGCGATATATAATTTAAAAAAATACACAGAACAAAAATATAAACGCAACATGTAAAGTGTTGGTCCATGTTTCATGAGTTGAAATAAAACATCCCAGAAATTTTCCAAATACAGAAAATACTTATTTCTCTCAAATATGTGCACAAATGTGTTTACATCCCTGCTAGTGAGCATTTATCCTTTGCCAAGAAAATCTATCCACCTGACAGGTGTGGCATATCAAGAAGATGATTAAACAGCATGATCATTACACAGGTGCACCTTGTGCTGGGGACAATAAAAGGCCACTTTTAAAGGAGCAGTTTTGTCATACAACACAATGCCACAGATGTCTCAAATTTTGAGGGAGTGTGCAATTGGCATGCTGACTGCAGGAATGTCCACCAGAGCTTTTGACAGAAAATATCATGTTTATTTCTCTACTCTAAGCTGCCTCCAACGTCGTTTTAGATATCTTGGCAGTACATTAACTGTCCTCACAACCACAGACCATGTGAAACCATGGTGAGGAGTATTTCTGTTTGTTATAAAGCCCTCTTATTGTCTGGGCCTGGCTCCCCAGTCATGTTAAATCCATAGATTAGGGCCTAATGAATTTATATAAATTGACTGATTTCCTTACATAAACTGTAACTTGCATTTATGTATTTTTGTTCAGTATATAATAACTATTAGAATACAATATAATTTGATTTAAAAAAAATACAAATGTGTAGCCTCCAATTCAGGAATATTTCCTTTTTCTTTTTAATAAGTCTGTCAAATCATTAATGGATTACACGCATTTTTGAAAAAAAAACTAAAAACATTTTACACCATGATTTTTCCATTCATAAAATGTGTAGGGTATTCTACATTGCCATATATGTGCTTTGACCTTCTACCCCTTGAAAGTTTGCCTCACAAATCGAAATGTAACGTGTTATCCACCTTAACTTTGTTTATCACCCCATCATTGTTTCATCTAGCATGGATGATAGCCTGTGAAAAGCAAAAAGCAAGCACTTTTTCCAGGTTGCCTTGTCTACTAATGGTAGATTTGCAGTGGGTAATAAGAAATTGTACAGCTTTATTTCAGTTGTATGGAATGATTTTTAAAAGAGATAAATTGCCCTTGTCCTAAAAAAGCTGAATTAAATTGCTATGATGATAATACCCACCAGAGGGCAAAATATTATTGAAAAATGTTGGCAGTAACCAGGACTAAGAGTAAACACCGACATCCGCTTTATTAAGGAGAGGTAAGTCGGTGACCTATATGTTTGCAATTGAGATCAGCTGTGCGGGCGATTTGAGTGCATATTGATGGCGATAATCTACTGTAATCTGTAATCGGATTACAAAAAAACAAATCAGTTACTTTATCAGCAAAAATATTGTAATCAGATTACAGATACTTTTGAAAAACTAGATTATTATTTCTTGGATGACTTTTACATTCATGAAGGATGTTTGCAACAACAAGCAAAACATTAGGACACCTTTCTCAATGACATTCAATTCAGCATTGAAAAATGGCCTAAATTTAAAGTCTGACCACAAGTCAGAGACCACTATGATGACACATAGCATTCCTTTAAGGGGAAAGTAATCAGATTGTTACTGAGTTTTCTTAATTCAAAAATTGCTTTACTGATACACATTTTGGAAAGGTAACTAGTAACTGTAAAGGATTACATTTGGAAAGTAACCTACCCAACCCTGGTCTTAGGTCTAGCTACCTGGGCCTTGTTTCCCAGAGCCTTCGGCATTAGAACATTCTTAAGATACATCTTAAGTAGCCAAAGTATTTCCCAGAGCCTTCATTAGAAACGTTGTTAGAGGCTGTTTTGCTCTTCCGTGTCACTTTATTCACAGATCTCTGCGAATCATCAGAGAGAGTGGTGAGAATAATAGAGAACGGCGCTGGAGGGAATAGCAGTTGTTTTACGGGCTCCTGATCAATTGTGCTGTTTTGTGTACTGTTTTGCTCTGATCTTAACCCCCCCTTTGTTTCCTATGACCGAAAAGAGCTACTGGACATCAGAACAGCTATCACTAAGCTTATTTTGGAAGAGGACTTCTACTTCAATGAATCGGAGGCAAAAGACATTGAATATCCCTGATCAGGCCCAAATCCCCCGATACTCGAAGAAGGAGGAGACGGCGCAATAGAGGCCGGCGTGCGGGATACCTGATGAGATTAAAATGCCCCTACACTGCATTCTATTGACGAACGTGCTATCACTGGAAAATAAAGGGGATGAGCTCCGTTCGAGACAATCCTATCAACGTGATGAACTGTAACATCCTATGTTGCTCTGAGTCGTGGCTGAACAAGGACATGGTAAATATAAATCGAGATGTTTTTTCTATACATCGGCAGGCCAGATCGCTGGTGTCGGTGAAGCTCAGGGGAGGTGGTGTGTCTCTTTGTTAACAACAGCTGGTGCGCGATCTCTAATATTAAGGAAGTCTCAAAGTTCTGCTTGAGTTAGAATACCTCATGAAAAACTCTAGACCATACTATTTATCATGAGAGTTTTCATCTATATTTTTTGTAGCTGTCCACAAACCGATGCTGGCACTAAGACCGTACTCAACAAGTACTCCTCCTCACCCAGAGGAGGAGCTCCTAGTAGCCGGTGACTTTAATGCAGGAAAACTTAAATCTGATTTACCTCATTTCTACCAGCATGTCACCTGTGCAACGAGAGGTGAAAAAACTCACCTTTACTCCACAAACACAGAGACACATACAAAGCTCTCCCTCGCCCATGAACTTGGCAAATTTGACCATAACTTTATCCTCCTGATTCCTGCTTACTAGTAAAAACTGAAACAGGAACATTCATGAAAAAGAATGCAGTATAACTGCAGTATGCAGCAAATACTGCATCCAAAAGAACAGTTTTTTTTACTGCAGTAATTTTGGAATGTTACTGCAGTTAGAGTGCAGTATAACTGCAGTTATTCTGCATTTACTACGTCCAAAATACCACAGTCGACTGCAGTTACTGCACTTTTACCGCAGTTTCAAAACTACACTTTTTTTCGGGGATGTACGAGTGACACGCTCAATACGGAAGTGGATGCTAAGCTACAGGACTGTTTCATTTGAACAGACTGGAATATGTTCCGGGATTCATCCAATGCCATTGAGGAGTTTACCACCTCATTCACCGGCTTCATCAATAAGTGCATTGATGACAGCATGCCTACAGTGACTGTACTGACAGAGCTAAAGGCTAGAGCTCTTGCTTTCAAGGAGTGGGAAACTAATCCGCACACTTTTTTCAGGATGACAGTGTGATCATGCTCTCCGTAGTTGATGTGAGCAGGTCAGCATTCACAAGGCCGCAGGGCCAGACGGATTACCAGGACTTGTACTCAGAGCGTGCCAACTGGCAAGTGTCTTCACTGACATTTTCAACCTCTCCCTGACCGAGTCTGTAATACCTACATGTTTCAAGCAGACCACCATAGTACCGGTACCCAAGAAAGCGAAGGTAACCTGCCTAAATGATTACCACCATAGCACTCACGTCGGTAGCCATGAAGTGTTTTGAAAGGCTGGTCATGGCTCACATCAACACCATCATCCCAGATACCCTGGACCCACTCCAATTCGCATACCGAACCAACAGATCCACAGATGAAGCAATCTCAATCGCACTCCGCACTGCCCTTTCACACCTGGACAAAAGGAACACCTATATGAGAATGCTGTTCATTGACTACAGCTCAGCGTTCAACACCATAGTGCTCTCAAAGCTCCTCACTAAGCTAAGGACCCTTGGACTAAACACCTCCCTCTGCAACTGGATCCTAGACTTCCTAACCGGCTGTCCCCAGGTGGTAAGGGTAGGCAGCAACACATCTGCCACGCTGATTCTCAACATGGGCTACCCTCAGGGGTGCGAGCTCATTCCCTTCCTGTACTCCCTGTTCACCCATGACTGCATGGCCAAGCACGACTCCAACACTATCATTAAGTTTGCTGACAACACAACAGTGGTAGGCCTGATCACCGACAGCGATGAGACAGCCTATAGGGAGGAGGTCAGAGACCTGGCCAACAACCTCTCCATGAACATAAATAAGACAAAGGAGATGATCGTGGACTATAGGAAAAGGAGGGCCAAACATGCCCCCATTAAAATCGACGGGGCTGTAGTGGAGCGGGTCGAGAATTTCACGTTCCTTGGTGTCCACATCATCAACAAACTAACATGGTCCAGTCACACCAAGACAGTCATGAAGAGTGCATGACAACAAATTGTCCCCCTCAGGAGACTGAAAATATTTGGCATGGGTCCCCAGATCCTGGATTCTACAGCTGCACCATCAAGCGCATCCTGAGCAGTTGCATACACGTCTGGTATGGCAACTGCTCGGCATCTGACAGTAATGCGCAACAGAGGGTAGTGCGTATGGCACATTACATCACTGGGGCCTAGCTTCTCGCCATCCAGGACCTACAGTTGAAGTCGTAAGTTTATATACATCTTAGCCAAATATATTTAAACTCAGTTTTTCACAATTCCTGACATTTAATCCTAGTAAAAATTCCCTGTCTTAGGTTAGTTAGGATCACCACTTTATTTTAAGAATGTGAAATGTCAGAATAATAGTAGAGAGAATGATTTATTTCAGCTTTTATTTCTTTCATCACATTCCCAGTGGGTCAGAAGTTTACATCCACTCAATTAGTATTTGGTAGCATTGCCTTTAAATTGTTTAACTTGGGTCAAACGTTTCGGGTAGCCTTCCACAAGCTTCCCACAATAAGTTGGGTGAATGTTGGCCCATTTCTCCTGACAAAGCTGGTGTAACTGGGTCAGGTTTGTAGGCCTCCTTGCTCGCACACGCTTTTTCAGTTCTGCCCACAAATTTTCTATAGGATTGAGGTCAGGGCTTTGTGATGGCCACTCCAATACCTTGACTTTGTTGTCCTTAAGCCATTTTTCCACAACTTTGGAAGTATGCTTGGGGTCCTTGTCCATTTGGAAGACCATTTGCGACCAAGCTTTAACTTCCTGACTGATAACTTGAGATGTTGCTTTAATATATCAATTTTTCCATCCCATGATGCCATCTATTTTGTGAAGTGCACCAGTCTCTCCTGCAGCAAAGCACCCCCACAACATGATGCTGCCACCCCCATGCTTCACAGTTGGCATGGTGTTCCTCGGCTTGCAAGCCTCCGCCTTTTTCCTCTAAACATAACAATGGTCATTATGGCCAAACAGTTCTATTTTTGTTTCATCAGACCAGAGGACATTTCTCCAAAAAGTACGATCTTTGTCCCCATGTGCAGTTGCAAACCGTAGTCTGGCTTTTTTTATGGCGGTTTTGGAGCAGTGGCTTCTTCCTTGCTGAGTGGCCTTTCAGGTTACGTCGATATAGGACTCGTTTTACCATGGATATAGATACTTTTTTTTACTGTTTCCTCCAGCATCTTCACAATGTCTTTTGCTGTTGTTCTGGGATTGATTTGCACTTTTCGCACCAAAGTATGTTCATCTCTAGAAGACAGAACACGTCTCCTTCCTGAGCGGTATGACGGCTGCGTGGTCCCATGGTGTTTATACTTGCGTACTATTGTTTGTACAGATTAACGTGGTACCTTCAGGCATTTGGAAATTGCTCCCAAGGATGAACCAGACTTATGGAGGTCTAAAATGTATTTCTGAGGTCTTGGCTGATGTCTTTTTATTTTCCCATGAAGTCAAGCAAAGAGGCACTGCGTTTGAAGGTAGGCCTTGAAATACATCCAAAGGCATCCAACTCCAATTGACGTCAATTATCCCATCAGAAGCTCCTCAGCTTCCTCCATGTCATCCTTTTCTGGAATTTTCCAAGCTGTTCAAAGGCACAGTCAACTTAGTGCATGTAAACTTCTGACCCATTGGAATTGTGATACAGTGAATTATAAGTGAAATAATCTGTCTGTAAACAATTGTTGGAAAAATTACTTGTGTCATGCACAAAGTAGATGTCCTAACTGACTTGCCAAAATTATAGTTTGTTTACAAGAAATTTGTGGAGTGGTTAAAAAACGAGTTTTAATGACTCTAACCTAAGTGTATGTAAACTTCTGACTTCAACTGTATATACTAGGCGGTTCCCAAACATTTTCAAAGACTCCAGTCACCCAAGTCATAGACTGTTCTCTCTGCTAACGCACGGCACATGGTACCGGAGCGCAAAGTCTGGGTCCAAAAGGCTCCTTAACAGCTTCTACCCCAAGCCGCAAAACTGCTGAACAATAAATCAAATGGCCACCCAGACTATTTACATTAACACACCCCCCCCTTTATTTTTACACTGCTGTTACACTCTGTTTATAATCTAGTTATAGTCACTTTACCCCTACCTACATGTACAAATTACCTCGACTAACCTATACCACCCCACATTGACTCGGTATCGGTACCACCTGTATATAGCCTAATTATTGTTATTTTATTGTGTTACTTTGTATTTTATTTTTTATTTTGTAAATATTTTCTGAACTCTAATTCTTGAACTGCATTGTTGGTTAAGGGCCTTCTTAGGGCTCGTCCCCGTTTTTCTCAATATCCAACTGAATGACGTGCCCAAAGTACACTGCCTGTTGCAGAAGCCAGGATATGCATATAATTGGTACCAATGGAAAGAAAACACTTTGAAGTTTGTATAAATGTTAAAATAATGTAGGAGAATATAACACAATAGATATGGTAGGAGAAAATCCAAAGAAAAACGAACCTAACATTTGTTTTGAGAGACCATCCTCTTAGAATGGCAAGTGTAAGGTCAATTTGAAAATTAGCTCCCTGCATGCAATTCCTATGGCTTCCATAGGGTGTCAGATGTCTATGTTCAAGGTTTCAGGCTTGTAACTTCAAAAACGAATAAGTAATATCAGTTTTAGTACAGGGACACAGTCTTGGAAATTCGTGTTTGCGCTCGCCATGAAGACAGGACGCATCTGCTAAAATCGGTTTCCTATTGGACATACTTCTTTCCACAAGAAATGTTATAGTTTGATTACATTTTAGGGTATCTGAGGAGTACATAGAAACGTATTTTGACTTGTTGAAACAAAGTTTAGGGGTAGATTTTTGGATTCCTTTCTCTGCATGTTGAACGAGTGGATTACTCAAATCGATGGCGCCAAGTAAACATACTTTTTGGGATATAAAGAAGGATTTTATCTAACAAAACACCACTACATGTTATAGCTGGGACCCTTTGGATGACAAATCAGAGGGAGATGTTAAAAAAGTAAGTGAATATTTAATCGCTATTTGTGAATTTATGAAACCTGTGCCGGTGGAAAAATATTTTGATATGGGGTACCGTCCTCAAACAATCACATGGCATGTTTTCACTGTAATAGCTACTGTAAATCGGACAGTGCAGTTAGATTACAAGAATTTAAGCTTTCAACCGATATAAGACTCTTATATGTACCTAAATGTTTAATATCCTGTAACGGCTGTCTATCTCTTCCTCCTCATCTGACGAGGAGAGGCGAGAAGGATCGGAGGACCAATACGCAGAGTGGTAAGTTTCCATGTTTTAATATAATCCACAAAAACAAGACACAATACAAAATAACAAAAGAACTAACCGAAACAGTCCCGTGTGGCAACAAACACTGGCACGGAAGACAAACACCCACAAACCAAAAGTGAAATCCAGGCTGCCTAAGTATGATTCTCAATCAGGGACAACGATTGACAGCTGCCTCTGATTGAGAATCATACCAGGCGGAACACAAAACCCCTACATAGAAAAACACACATAGACAGCCCACCCCAACTCACGCCCTGACCATACTAAATAAAGACAAAACAAAGGAAATAAAAGGTCAGAACGTGACATATCCATAATTTTTATGATTATTTGAATTGCGCGACCTCCAGTTTCACCGGAAGTTGTCCCGCTAGCAGGACACCTAGCCCTAATTAAGGGCTAGTAAGTAAACATTTCACATTCTACACCTGTTGTATTCGGCGCATGTGACAAATACAATTTGATTTGATTAGACAATTCCTGGAAGCTGAAAATGTCCCAGTTTGTCCATGGTCTGCATACTCACCAGACATGTCACCCATTGAGCAGTTTGGGATGCTCTGGATCGATGTGTACAACAGAGTGTTCCAGTTCACGCCAATTTCCAGCAACTTCGCACAGCCATTGAAGAGAAGTGGGACAACATTCCAGAGGCCACAATCAACAGCCTGATCAACTCTATGCGAAGGAGATGTGTCACGCTACATGAGCCAAATGGTGGTCACACCAGATACTGACTGGTTTCCTGATCCACACCCCTACCTTTTTTAAGGTATCTGTGACCAACAGATGCATATCTGTATACCCAGTCATGTGAAATCCATAGATTAGGGCTTAATGAATTGATTTCAATTGACTAATGTCTTTGTAGGAACTGTAATGCAGTAAAAACTTTGAAATTGTTGCATGTTGCATTTATATTTTTGTTTAGTATATAAAATATTAATAAAAATATGTTGTTCCAAACAATATAGATTAGTATTATTTTTTCATACAGTCATTTTTTGCTCATCAAGGGTGCCAATCATTTTGGACCTATTTACTTTATAAATAAATTGCTGTGCTCAAACGAAAGATGCACAATTCATATTATTTTGACATTATGTTTCATTGGTGACATTGTGAAGCTTACTTTTACATGTGTCCTATATATAAACTGTATGTCGTGCACACGATCCAATCGTTAGCTGCAGCATACCAAACAAGTTTGAAATTAAAGGATAATTCCACCACTTTTCAACATAATTTTTATTATCTCCAGCACAATACCAGCGTCTACATATGTGAAAAAGGCACATTTCTACACTTTGTAGAAATGTTTTTATTTCTACCCGATGACATCATCAAAAGTTAAAACATTAACAACAATGATTTTCAAACACAGATTCGTGGTGATGTGGAGAGCAAGAAAATACCCTCCCTCTGGCTAGAAACTCGTTGCAGGTTTTGATTAATGCTACCCTGTGCCGACACAAAGAAGCATTTTTTTTAGGACCTTTCTTCTTATCTTTTTAACCACAGTTCATAGAAGTGCCCATTTTTACCCATGTAGACACGGGTACGGTGCTGGAGATAATGAATATGAGGTTGAAAAGTGGCGGAATTGCCCTTTAATTGCTGTGCCAATTATTTGAGATGTTACGGTTATTTTTTTAATATCTCCACAATGTTGCCCAATTCCCAAATTAGCAGCCTAAAAATGTTTCCTTACTGTCTGTTCACTAGATTCAAAGCATCAATAAAAGTACTTTCAACATGTTGCTCTGCGAGGATAGTTTGAGAAGCATGTGTTGACAGAAGATAAAGTAACACTGTAACCCCCCTCTAAAATGAAAGGTCAAAATCCCAAACTCTATATCCCAAAAGGCTTCCTGTCAACTGCTATCACAAACAGTATTAACGGAGCTCTCTGGAAATCCAGCAGAAATCCCACCAGCAATTTTCACGATCTAAATGAACTGTCATTCACTTGTCTCTAACAGATTCTCATCAACTAATCTCCTAAACAGATACCCCAAAAGGACAGAGATACAAAAAGGAATCGAGGAATCAAGTTTTAGGTAATTTGACAGTCAGTGTACAATATCTTATGGACAAATAGCTAAAGCTCATGTCAGCAACATTCCTCATACATTCACAAACTGTTGAAGGAAATTAGATATTTTCCTAGGATTTTGAAAGCATTGCTGAGTTGAATGGAGACTGCCACATTCTTGCAGTATTCAAATGTTATCTAAGTCCAATGCAGTATGCATTATTGACTCACTCAACTCTTAACGAGCTTAAAATGTTCAATTACATAGTTAGATGGCCATTATGACTACATGACCAAGTGACAAGACTGAGTCATTGGAAAGGGATATGATGCTTGAAGTTATTTATATTCAAATTGTGATTATGTAAATTCTGATAAATATTTAGCAAAATAATTGCAGTTGTGCTGATAAAACTCCCAAAACTACTACCACTGCACAACTACCAAGCATAACTTGTTTAAGTCGAATTCTGCCTTAAGGACACAAAGGACTCAGGCGTTAATTCAATAACTTTTTACTTCTGACTTTGGACTGTCACTATCATTCAAGTCTTTTGTCAAATTCTGTATTTTCTTCACCACCGCCTGTCAGAAATATTTTCTTCACAGTCCACATCTGTGCCAGTCTCACTGATGCATGCTTTTGATGGCAGCCAACTGCAAAATACCTCCATCAAAAGTGGAGGTTCGTCTTCATATTTCAGTTCCACTATGCCTCTTGTTGATGTTTTTCTTGCTCAGGCAGTCTTTCTCTGTTTCATATGCGTGCATCTGTCATATCGGAGCAGCCTCTGTATGGTGATGGCTTTGTAAATCACATCCCCTCATACATAGGTAGACAAGAAAATCCCCCTTCCATATACTTTAATACTTTAACCCTGATATCCCTGCTATTTATTGCTACTCTCCTCATTTCTATTATACCCCTTTCTTTCTTTCTTTCTTTTCTTTCTATCTTTCTTTCTTTCTTTCTTTCTTTCCAGCCCTGCTCTTCTATTTGATACCTTATTTCCCAAAAAATCTGTGAGCAAAAGGGCAACAATGTGGAAAAAACCTGGACAGGGATTGGTTATATTACCGTCACAGACAAACCCAGCGACAGATGACAGAAAAATGTATATTTTGTTCCTGTTTTGCATGTCAGGTTCTGGGTTTTATGTGTACAATTAGGAAAAGGGTGGTGTCATTCTCTCATGGGCTCATATTTATCTAAGAAATATTTAATTCTAGAAACACAAATATTTTGGGGCAAACATAGAAATTCAATCTCATAGTTCAAACACTACATATTTCAATTAAAGTGTTATTTCATTGAGGTCTGTTGACGTACTGGAGGCTTGCAGATATTACAGTTGGTAAGTTAAAGAAGTTTGCTATTGCTCTGTGAGCAAAAGGGAAAAACGGAATATTCACACATGCATCCTTGTGTGATTGGATTGCCGTGCTAGCATCCATATTGACAGATCCATGTGGGTATCAAAGATAAAGAGCATTGTCTAATAATAATGCTGCATGGTAGATGGCCCTTGTTATATTAAACTTTTTTTCAGAATGCCCTCCTAGTGTTGTGTATACTGTGTGGCAGAGCCTGACATGCTTCAAAAGTAATTTGGAGGAATGGCATCACATATGCTTTTCTGTATCGATCAGAATTGTTGTGATATTCTAACCAGGCTTTTCCAAAGCTCTCTTTTGAAGTAGGAATAACAGATGGTGTTAATTAGCATTTAAATTGCTATTAATGATTAGGGTTATTGATCAAATAAAATACAGTTTATTGATGATTGATAAAAATGCTAAAACATTGGGTTGAAAGTGTGTCAAGGGTAATAACTACCTGTTGTTTTCTCACTAAGTGTATCATTAGTTAGCATGTTTCTTACTCCCCTACCCTTGGATCCATGACATTGGGGCACTCAAAGACACCATTCCCATGTTCTATTATCAAGTGATACAAGTGTTCTTCAATTAAAGATCTCATTAAACCTACTTGATAAGTCCATTTATCCCTGGGGGAATCAAGAAACTCATTAAAATCCCTAGCCAGGATAAAGGCTCCCCCATTCACCGTCACATTACCAGCTTGACAGATCTGATGGGTGTTTGCGTGTCTGGGGACTATAAGAAGAGAGACTCTTCACTCTCCGGACACAACTGGTTTTCTCTGCTGGTGATTAGTCTGATCCACAGCAGGATTTAATGGTGTGAGCTCAGTCTTTGTGCTCAACCGGGTCCCCTTACCCTCCTTGACCTTCTCCTACAGAGGCGGCTGAAGAAAACTGCTTTAGTGTCAGGCGATGTCATAAAGAGGTGCACTCATCACACATCCTGGATCACCAATATATTTTACCCCCAAGGTACACTCGTCACCAGCCCCCTCTTGCATCTGTACTCCTGACCTCCTGACTGTGACATTACAGACCTTGTTAGTAGCAATAGATGAGCATTGAGGCATTTTACAGACATTAATAGTGAGTTGGTCGCACCCCTTTTGAGACTATTGTTATGTTTTTCTGCACTTGAGATATGTAGAATTCATGTTTGCCTGTGGAACAGTTTCTACCAAGTCCCAAGTCACATTTAATACACATTTTACATAAAACTCACACTTATGGGTGAGAAGGCCCTATCTCGAGGTAGGATTCAGCCATCATTAACTCGTCAATGACGGAGACTTTGGCTGAATTCCTCAAACTACATTCAATATCAAGGGGCAAAGACGTACAAGCTAACTTTCACATGTGAGTACTGTACTGTGGTGGAATAAAGCTTTTATCTCTTTTTTTGGACCCAACTCATTACCGTTCCACACCTAAACTAATAGGCATACAAGAATCAGGCAAACGAGTGTCTTACATTATATACAATGTCTGGATTAGAGTTAAAAAATTCCTGGAACATTCAATACATTTCCTGGTTTTGCAGAAATCCTGCCTGAAGGATTACGGTTTTCCTGCTTATGATTCTGAGAACCTCCAACCGGGATTTCAGGAAAACCAGCGAATTTATTGAAAGTTTCCAGAATTTTGCTAACCTAGTCTGGATTAATTCAGCAACTTCCCAGTGGTCTATGTAATTTTCGCACTTACCCTCACAGATGGCATCATTATCCCTCTCCTCTAACCGTGGCAACAGGCCCAAAAGGTAATTTGTTATAATAAGATAATAGGCATACATTTTTCAGATATAGCTAGATGTGCCATGTGACTCGGCACACAAAGAGAAGCCGAGAAGGAAACATTCCATTCCCCATTTACCTTGGAAATAATGTTAATTGGTCAAACAATTTATTGCTGGTCTTAGGTCTTGACTTATCGTAATTACCTTGCCTTGAATATCTCTTAGTGCTTTAGCAATGGAAAAGAGATGGGTGTCCAGCAGAATCTATATGGATCCATTTGGGTGGAGATATCCTGTAATTGTCCAGCTAATAGCATATATGCCAATTCATCACCAGGCTCATCTACTGGTCAGCTGAGTACCATTCAGCTCTCTAGTGCTCTAAAGTGGCATCTTCTATTCTGTGCACATTAAACTTCCCGTCATACAATGTAGGTACATTAAAGGTGTACTCTGACACCAACATTAATATGAATTGCAATCGGAAAACCACTTTTCCTGTAGGTGAATAGAAAACAGACAGTGGTTGATGAGGTATTTTCTGTATCTGTTGGGTTTGAATCCCTGTTCTCTAGAAGAGCATCACAAAACAGCACATGACAGATTTCAGAGCAACCTCCTTCCTGAGCCATCAGTAATGAGACTGTAAAAAAAAAACATAAATTAGCTTTAGGATGTATCAAGTCTATTAATATCTGAAATGCTTGCCTGTGGTGTTTGTTGTATTTTACTTAGCGTTTGCTATTTTTAATTCGTTGAGAAATTAAGACGCTAATTAGCTCCCATTGCCTGAGAAGCCTCAGGAAATGACATTTTAAATGGCCCCAGAACATGCACCCCTTGGTGAAATTAGAGCCAAGCTCTTGCTTGGTTATTAATTTGAATGACATTTTTTACCCTCATCACCCTCCCCTAAAGAATAACCTTTAGAGTACTAATATAATTAAACAATCCTGGCCATGGATCTTCTTCAGAATATCAAGATATTACTAAACTTTGCCAGAGGCCTACTAGTCTTCTGTTCTAAACCCCTATTACTACCATCATGTAACACTCATTTTACACAATCTGATTAGGTAGGTAATCGCTGTGACCAATCCCCCCCATTTGACCCTCCATTTGACTTCCTTAACAAATGTATTTGTATAATATTGTAATCTATATGAACCATGAAGTCTCTCATCTTAAACAGCAACTGGGCCTATTAGAATACTATGGACAGTACCAGTCAAAAGTTTGGACACACCTACCTTCTGTACCTTCTTGCCCGTTGTGCTGTTGTCTGTGCCCAACAATGTTTGTACCCTGTTTTGTGCTGCTACCATGTTGTGCTGCCATGCTGTGTTGTTACCATGTTGTTGTCATGTTGTGTTGCTACCATGCTGTGTTGTCATGTGTTGCTGCCGTGCTATGTTGTCGTCTAGGTCTCTCTTTATGTAGCGTTGTGTTGTCTCTCTTGTCGTGAGGGGTGTTTGTCTTATATTTTAATTTAATTTAGTTTTAGTTTTAATCCCAGCCCCCATCCCAACTAGAGGCCTTTTGCCTTTTGGTAGGCCGTCATTGTACACAAGAATTTGTTCGTAATTGACTTGCCTAGTTAAATAAAGGTAAAATAAAAAATACAATAAAAACCTACTCATTCCAGAGTTTTTCTTTATTTTTACTATTTTCTACATTGTAGAATAATAGTAAAGACATCAAAACTATGACATAACACACATGGAATCATGTAGTAACCAAAAGCAAGTTTGTTTAACACTTTTTTGGTTACTACATGATTCCATATGTGTTATTTCATAGTTTTGATGTCTTCACTATTATTATACAATGTAGAAAATAGTAAAACATAAGAAAAACCCTTGAATGAGTAGGTGTCCAAACTTGTGAATTGTACTTCAGGTAAAATTAAAATAAATGCTCCATGAAAGTTTTTAAATATGCGCTATTTCCATGAATGATGGACAATAAGATCATGATTTATGGTCATAGGTTGTGATATAACTCCAATCTAAAAAATAACTGACAACCACATGCAGCTAAATATTTTTTTGATGTTTGCTTTGATAGGTTGCACCCCACAGCTTTTAGAATGCACCGTCTAGACACCCCTCCTAAAAAACAAACTTCTTCATTCAAACATTGGTGGCCTGGTGTGGCTATTTCTCCCGCTGCATTTGTCCAGATAAGACAGTGTTCAGATACCTTTGCCCTGTCAGAGTAGGAGGTTGAAATGTAACTGTCACACCAGAAATTAGGCATCCGTTGCTCATCATCACATAAATACCTTAATAATTTAACGCCTTTGCTGTTACTTCAGATTGCATGGTCAATGTCTCCCATGGACACAACTATTTACTAGTGGGGGTTTCTAATGGTGAGACACTGGGGATAAAATAAGGTGCCCTGGAACTGTCATTCCTCATGAAAAATATGTTTCCTGATGAAATAAGTTTTCCCAAATGGTGGATGAACCTATTGAGTGGCCCTTTACAGTTCTGTGTTCGCAGTGATGGCTACGCCAGGACCGTCACGTTCCCATTGTAGTTGGTCAAAGTTAAAGTGATGTACGGAGTGCTACTTTGTGCAAAAAGTCAGGTGAAATGTATTGGTTTAATTAGTCATTCTTAATGCTATTAACCTGCACTATAATATAGATCTGGAACTCTTTAATTGATCATCTCCAGCACTAACCCAACATCAACATATGTGAAAATGCACGTTTCTATGTTTTGCAGTCAGGAAGATAGAGGAAGGTAAGTTTTTCCAATGTCATCATCTGGTGTGCATCATGTGATTTCAATCAATTATGAGTAGGCATTGCCTACTAATTGGTTAAAATCACATGATGTTGATGTTGGTGTAGTGCTGGAGATGATGAATATGAAGTTTACTTTTTTTGAATTTCGCTTTAACATTACATTACGTGATAAAAGGAGCAGGTTAGCCTTTTTTGTCATGAATCTTGTTCTTCAGGGAGCTCAGCAGAGTGGTCACTAGCTGGCAAATCCACAAAGTAATCCAATCTGTTTTGAAACCTTACCCTAACCTTAACCCTAACCTTAACCTCACTGTTAACCCAAATGCTTAATCCTAACCTTAAAGCACATTTTGGTTTTCATGAATTTGTACAATATAGCCCGTTTTTACGTTGCAGCTGGCCTATCTAAGTGGAAATTGCTCAGTTCTGCCTCCAGGACAAGACTGCGGAGACACAAAAGCAAGTTCAGATTGGACCAGGGTCGAATCTGGGGGTGTTTAATTTAAGCTTAGTTGGTAATTTTTGCCTACAGAGGGCATCAATCTATTATTCATTTATAATTACGTCTCTGGTCAGCTCTTTGGTTTATTTTTCTGTAATCATGAACCCCTTCCAGGCCCAACAATCCAGCAAGCATACAGTAAGCTTTCAAAGACAGGATGATGTTTCATTTATTTTCAGCAGTAGCCTATACATGCAATAACCAATATTATACCTCAGAAATAATGAAGCAATTGTATATGTATATGTGCAATACAAAATCAATACAGTTCTGACAGTATTTCAGAGATGTATTCGTTGTTCCACTATGTATGATACTGTGTATATACAGCAAGTGTGAGTGGGATGATAATATTCAGATGCAATTCATACACCCTTGATTGATCACCAAGCACTAATCCACAGAATAAACACAGAGATTAAGATACTTGAATATTAATGTTCTTGAATTGCTAAACATTTGCTGGCAGTGTGCAAAGCAGAAGGATAAGTGTGCTTGTAAAAATATGTCAAAGCAAAGAGTCCTGTTGTTTTAGTTTAGCTGACTTATAAAAAGACAATTCCGGAGTCCATTTTGACAACTACATGAAATAACATGCACCTACTTCTTACCAATATCCAGCTAGGAAAGGGCAGGCAGGATACCGAGTTGTTATTCAAACCAAATATAATTTTATTTGTCAGATCCTTCATAAACAACAGTGAAATGCTTACTTATGGGCCCTTCCCAACAATGCAGGGAGAAAGAAAATAGAAATAATATAAAAATATAAAATAATAACACATAATAATAAAAGTAATAATAAATACACAATGAGTAATGACAACTTGGCTATATACACGTACTGAGTCGATATGCAGGGGTATGAGGTAATTGAGGTAGATATAGTGCCTTCAGAAGTATTGATTTTCCTATTTTTGTTGTTACAAAGTGGACTTAATTGTCATTTTGGGTCAATAATTTACACAAAATATTCTGTAATGTCAAAGTGGACAAACAATTCTAACATTTTATGAACAATTTATGAAATACAAGACACCAATATATCATGATTAGATTAGTATTCACCCCGTTGACACAATATGTTAGAAACACCTTTGGCAGCGATTACAGCTGTGAGTCTTTTTGGGTATGTCTCTAAGAGCTTTGCACACCTGGATTGTTCAACATTTGCCCATTATTCTTTAAAAAAGCATTCAAGCTCTGTCAAGCTGGTTGTTGATCATTGCTAGAAAGCCATTCTCAAGTCTTGCCATAGATTTTCAAGACGATTTAAGTCAAAACTGTAACTAGGCCACTCAGGAACATTCAATGTCGTCTTGGTAAGCAATTCTAGTGTAAATTTGGCCTTGTGTTTTAGGTTATTGTCCTGCTGAAAGGTGAATTCATCTCCCAGTGTCTGTTGGAAAAAAGACTGAACCAGATTTTTCCTCTAATATTTTGCTAGTGCTTAGCCGTTTCTTTTTATCCCCCCAAAACCTCTCAAGTCCTTGTCGATGACAAGCATACCCAAAACATGATGCAGCCACCATCATGCTTGAAAATATGAAGAGTGGTGCTCAGTGATGTGTTCTGTTGGATTTGCCCAAAACATAATGCTTTGTATTCTGGACAGAAAGTTTATTTCTTTACCACATTTGTTCAGTATTACTAAAGTGTCTTGTTGTAAACAGGAAGCATTTTTTTGAATATTTTTATTCTGTACAATGCTTCCTTCATTTCACTCTGTCATTTTGGTTAGTATTAGGGAGTAACTACAATGTTGTTGATCCACATTCAGTTTTCGCATATCACAACCATAAAACACCGTAACTCTTCTAAAATCACCATTGACCTCATGGTGAAATCCCTGAGCAGTTCTGTTCATTAGGAAGGACGCCTGTATATTTGTAGTAACTGGGTGCATTGATACCCCATCCAAAACCTAATTAATAACTTCTCCATCCTCAAAGGGATATTCAGCGTCATCCAATCGGTGCCCTTCTTTGTGACCCATTGAAAAACCTCCCTTGTCTTTGTGGTTGAATCTGTGTTTGAATTTCACTACTCGATTGAGGGACCTTACAGATAATTGTATGTGTGGGGTACAGAGATGGAGTAGTCATTCAAAAACAATGTTAACCATCATTACGGAACACAGAAGTCCATGATTTGTTAAGCACACTTTTACTCCTGAACTTCATTTTTTTTAAATTTCACCTTTATTTAACCAGGTAGGCTAGTTGAGAACAAGTTCTCATTTACAACTGCGACCTGGCCAAGATAAAGCAAAGCAGTTTGACACAAACAACAACACAGAGTTACACATGGAATAAACAAACGTACAGTCAATAACACAATAGAAAAAGTCTATATACAGTGTGTGCAAATGAGGTAAGATAAGGGAAGTAAGGCAATAAATAGGCCATAGAGGTGAAATAATTACAATTTAGCAATTAACCTTTCTGGACTACCCATCCCGGATCCGGGATAATTGTCATCAGCAACGCTGAATAGCATAGCATAGCATAGCGGCACAGTCAAATAATATTACTAGAAAATATTCATATTCATGAAATCACAAGTGCAATATTGCAAAACACAGTTTAGCCTCAGATTTTAAAATTATGCTTTACAGCGAAAGCAATACAAGCGTTTGTGTAAGTTTATCGATCGCTCGACAAAACATTAAGTACACTTAGCATCAGGTAACTTGGTCACGAAAATCAATCAAATTAATCGTTTACCTTTGATGATCTTCAGATGTTTTCACTCACGAGACTCCCAGTTAGACAACAAATGTTCCTTTTGTTCCATAAAGATATTGTTTTATATCCAAATACCAAATACCGTTCGTTTGGCGCATTATCCTCAGAAATCCACAGGAAAGAGCGGTCACGACAACGGAAATTCCAAATTATATCCATAATGTCCACAGAAACATGTCAAACGTTTTTTATAATCAATCCTCAGGGTGTTTTTCAAATATCTATAGTTTTTCACTAGGACCGGGAGTAACAATGGCCGCCTTTCTCTGTTGCGTACAACTCACTCAGAGCCCCCACCTATCCACTTACGCAATGTGGTCGTTCACGCTCATTTTTCAAAATAAAAGCCTGAAACTATGTCTAAAGGCTGTTGAAGCCATAGAAAAAGGAATCTGGTTGATATCCCTTTAAATGGGTAATAGGGATGCATAAGAACAGAGAGGTTTCAAAAACAGAGGCACTTCCTGATTTAGCCTGCAATATCAGTTCTGTTTAACTCACAGACAAAATTTTGACCGTTTTGGAAACTTTAGAGTGTTTTCTATCCTAATCTGACAATTATATGCATATTCTAGTTTCGGGGGCTGAGAAATAGGCAGTTTCAAATGGGTACGTTTTTTAGCCAAAAACGAAAATACTGCCCCCTAGCCTTAAATAAGTTTTAAACACTGGAGTGATAGATGTGCAGAAGATGAATGTGTGTTCCACACTTGGTACCGCTTGCCGTGCGTTAGCAGAGAGAACAGTCTATTAATTGGGTGGCTGGAGTCTTTGACAAGTTTTAGAGCCTTCCTCTGACACCGCCTGGTATAGAGGTCCTGGATGGCAGGAAGCTCTGCCCCAGTGATGTACTGGGACGTACACACTACCCTCTGTAGTGTCTTGCGGTCGGATGCCAAGCAGTTGCCATGCACTCTTAGAAAAAAGGGTTCCAAAAGGGTTCTTTGCAGAGGGATACATTTCTACTGTTTTGATCTGAGGAACCCTTTTTGGAAAACAACGGTTCTTTGTAAGGCAAATGGTTCTACCTAGAATGCTTAACATCCTAAGAACCATTTTTGGAAGAAAGGGTTGTTTTATGATTCTTTGGAAGGCAATAAGGATTCTTTGGAAGGCAAGAAAGGTTCTACATAGAACCATATATCATATTTCCCAGCATGCTCTATTACAGGGTGATTTTCAGAATGTATTTATTTTAATGTGTTTTTGCATGTACATTGATCGGTTGATCAATGTTATGCTACACAAAGATAAATAACATACATTAAACAACTAAATCAATTAGTAGTAGGATTTAGTAGTCTCAGTGTTTAATCCTCCCTACCCTGGCAGTCATTCTGAATGCAGTTTGCGGGTGATGAAAAAATCCACTTGTTGGATATCCTAATTGTCTGTATTCTAATAGGAATACAGGCCTAATGTGGCGTATAAACCAGGGGTTTCCTAACAACACTGTGTTAGGATATAACTAGGCCCTCAACGAAATACCTTATGACACAGTATACATCATGTATTGTCATAAATAATTACATTTTAAAGGCTAATAAGGCTGGTGGAAACATTCAAAGAGGGTTCTACGAATTAAAATGGTTATTGTTCTAGGCAGAACCCTTCATAGAAGGTTCTAGGTAGAAGCATATACAGGGGGTTCTATGAAGAACCCCACACACAGGAAAAGGTTTCTACCTAGCACCAAAAATGGTTCCCCTATGGGTACAAGACAAACCAAAAAAACCTATTTTGTTCTACTTAGCACCTTTTTTTAAGAGTGTACAAAACTTTGATGCAGCTGGTCTAGATGCTCTCAATGGTGGAGCTGTAGAACTTTTTGAGGATCTGAGGGCCCATGCCAAATGGGTACACCGTTGGGATTCGAGTGGCTTCAGCAACATAAATAGATATCTACTCTCTACCTTTGTGCTAAATTATGTTATAAACATGGGTCAAATTAAATCCTACTGTGTGATATCATCTCATTAAACCAATGTGATATTTGAAGTCTCAACTTAATACAAAAAAGTATGACTGCATATTATAGGTTACCAGTGGTTATAGGTTACCAATGAGGTATTTCAATGAATAAAAGTGACAGTTATTTAAATATGTCAGGCTTTCAATCCAATGCAGATGTTTTACATGCTAAGCATAAACTCACACAGGGGCAGTTTTGATACCCCATCTTAGTTATTATTTTACTTAAAGGGTAATTTCACCCTGGCTCTGCCAAGGCATATAGTTATTACTATATTAACAACATTACGATTTTACATAAACATCCCAATTATCCAAGCCACAAGCTAGAACTCGCACATTTTCATTTCAAATCAAATCAGATTTAATTGGTCACATACACATGGTTAGCAGATGTTATTGTGAGTGTAGCAATAACTGGTAGAATCGCTCCCTGTGTATCGTCTACTCATAGTGAACCACAAAGTCTTGGCATTCATAGTGAATGATGATACCACCCGCTAGGTAGAGGGAGCGTGCCCACAAACTTGAATAATGGCATTGTTTACTTCGAACAACCAACACACAGTAATCTCAGAACTTCTCTTTTTTTTTACGTTTGTTTTTCGCTAATGTTTGTCACCATGCCCGTGTGGTGTTCTGTGCCTGGCTGTGTTAATTACAAACAAGCGCAAAAATGTTTTACCTTTCACCGTTCTATCGATTTCTTTCCTTCACAACAAAACGGATTATTTTCAATTAGAGGTAACCTAAAATTAGCTAGCTAGCTAGCTAGCCTAATTGGACTAGCTGGGTAAGTTAGCTAGCTAGCTAATGTTACAGTCCTGTAATGAACTCTGAAATCCATCAGCTAAATCATACAGCTGTATTTTGGTATACACACTATCAATCAATTTCGCTAATGCCATGCTAGTCACTGCTAGACTGGTAGCTACCTTCAGCAGAGTCAACATGTTTGTTGTTCGCTCTAGCATTGACTGACTTTAGCTAATGTAAGCTAGCTAATGTTGCCCTTATTTGGTATCTCAATTTGGTAGGCATCTATTCCACCCTTGTCTGGAAAAAACACTCCGTTAATAAAATTGAATGGTCGATATAGCTAACTCACTCTCTGTTTTTGTGTTGGTAGCAATGATGAATGTGTATAAAATGATCTATGGTTGGTTAGTTGGTTCTCAGCCAGTCTCATCTGGCTAGAAATCTTTCTGCCAATTTAGTGACGCTAGTTAGCTAACAGCAAGCTGACAATATTGAAATGTCCATGTTAGCTATGTTTAGCTAGCCAGTCTAATGGAGATCATTACAATTTGTGGGGTGGTTAAATTGTATATTTTTATGTATTTGTTGTAAGTAGTACAGAATCGGATTTCACCAACATGCGCTTCCAACCGCTAGCTCTGCACAATGTAAAGGTAAGTTGGTCATAATATTTACAAGCTGACGGCTAAGAAAGCTCCATTTACAGTACGCATAAACATGTATTGGGTAGTGTTTGTATGGTTTGTGCTTGTGTTACGGGGTTACAGGTGGTTCGAGGTAGCCCGAGGACTACAGAGTACCTTCCAGACCATGTAATCAATGTATTCTACCCCTCTTCTCTTTTTACCTTTTCTTTTTGTAAAATTCAGGATATCTGGAGTGATTCCACAGTTGCCTGCTGAAAAATACCCCAAAGCCAGGGCATTTTGGGTACACAAGCATGAGAGAGCGGACACACCTTGCAGTTATGGATCACAACAGGACTGTGGGACAGAAACCAGCAAGGAACACTGAAAGGTATAAAATCAAGACTACAACAGTAATGACACAACTTAATTCTTGTCTCTGCAGATTCTCAAAACACAATACAAATACATGTCTACAAAATCCCCCTGCAAAGGATTACTATTGACAAGAATGACCTGTCAACGTCAATGGGCTGGGGGAGGTTTACAGACAGTACTTTGAGATAAGGATGGGGGTTTTGGTTGTGCAGGGTTGTGCTTAGACAGTAAATGTATTGTTGTGTATGAGAACGATTGAGGTGCCATTTCTCCTCAATCTCCCATACACAACAATTCATACTGTGTAAGAACTGCCTTCCTAAGACTTTTCACATCTTTAGTTCCCCCAGCCCATTTACTTTGTTGACTGATCTTTCCTCTCAAAAGCAGCTCCCAATGTCCCCTCACTGTCACTTAACATTAGGCCAGACGGTCCCATTCGGTTGATACATTTACCAACAAAGGCCTGTTGCCCTACGTTCCCTCCACGAAAAGTGTAAAACGCTAACACCGTAACCATGTCTTTCCAGGAGACACGCAGTACCAGCAAATCTTCCGCAAGAGGACGAAACCGTTGGTGGTTAATTAGACCATACACCACGTTCGGTAGAGCATTATCCAGCTGGTCGTTCACCGCAGACAGGACAAGCCCATCGCCATAAGAACAAATAGTCTCAGCTTCCCCAGTCCACCATGTCAAACACAACTGCCAGTGTACTGAAGCCGGATAAAGGACTATGGCTGCATTTACACAGGCAGCCCAATTCTGAGCTTAATTTCACTAATTGGTATTTTGACCAATCAGATCAGTTCTGAACAAGATCTGATGTGATTAAGACCAATTAGTGTAAAAATATCTGAATTTGGCTGCCTGTGTAAACACAGCCAGTGTGGCTCAGCATAAGACCATGTATAACAGGGGTCTCCAACCCTGTTCCTGGAGAGCTACCCTCCTGTAGGTTTTCTTGCTGCAACCCCAGTTGTAACTAACCTGGTTCAGCTTATCAACCAGCAAATTATTTGAATCAGGTGTGCTAGATTAGGGTTGGAGTAAAAACCTACACGACGGTAGCTCTCCAGGCACAGGGTTGGAGAGCCCTAATGTAGAGCCACAACAAAATGAATATGAATATTTTCTATCAATCTTTGAAATGCTAACTCAAGAGAACTGGGTATTCAAGAAGAATGTTATATGGTAAAAGTAACATGCAAATAAATTGTATAAACAGTGTAGTACATTTCAGTGTGTCCGAGTGTGTTTCAAGTGAAGAGAACTGTAGCTACTGTACAGATTGTGACACCAGATATTGTGATTTACGCAAAGATTTTTGCTGACATCTTTTCTATTTCAAGTCTTCTCTCATTTGATTGAGACAGGTGGGTGTCCACCCCAAAGTGCTGCATGTCATGATGACAAAGACCTGTCTCAATCAATGAGTGAGAAGACTTGAAATAGACTCGATGGTGGTACATATATTGTTGGATTACTTTATGGAGCAAAGAAAGTATTTATTTTAAGAACAGAGCATTTTCTAAGTTCAAACTGACCCAGAGTTGCAAAGAAAAAGCCATATCTCAGATTGGCCAATAAAAATAAAAGATTAAGATCGGCAAAAGAACACAGACACTGGACAGAGGAACTCTGCCTAGAAGGTCAGCATCCCAGAGTCACCTCTTCACTGTTGACGTTGAGACTGGTGTTTGTTGGGTACTATTTAATGAAGCTACCAGTTGAGGACTTGTTAGGCGTCTGTTTCTCAAACTAGACACTAATGTACTTGTCCTCTTGCTCAGTTGTGCACCGGGGCCACCCACTCCTCTTTCTATTCTGGTTAGGGCCAGTTTGCACTGTTCTGTGAAGGGAGTAGTACACAGCATTGTACGAGATCTTCAGTTTCTTGGCAATTTCTCGCATGGAATACCCTTTGTTTCTCAGAACAAGAATAGACTGACGAGTTTCAGAAGAAAGTTCTTCGTTTCTGGCCATTTTAAGCCTGTAATCGAACCCACAAATGCTGATCCTCTAAATACTCAACTCGTATAAAGAAGGCCAGTTTTATTGCTTCTTTAATCAGAACAACAGTTTTCAGCTGTGCTAACATAATTGAAAAAGGGTTTTCTAATGATCAACTAGCCATTTAAAATGATAAACTTGTGCCATTGGAACACAGGAGTGATGGTTGCTGATAATGGGCCTCTGTACACCTATGTAAATATTCCATAGAAAATCTGCCGTTTCCTGCTACAATCGTCATTTACAACATTAACAATGTCTACACTGTATTTCTGATCAATTTTATGTAATTTTAATGGACAATTTTTGGGGCTTTTCTTTCAAAAACAAGGACATTTCTAACTGACCCCAAACTTTTGAACGGTAGTGTACATTTTATGAGACTCCTGTTCTCCCGAATCAAGGATGAAGATGGCATCGCCAAGGTTGATCAGAAATTCTCTGTGCTACACCAAACAGTACTTAAAACTTCTTAAGGGCCGGGGGCAGGGTTCAGAAATTCGGATGACTGACGTGCCCAAAGTAAACTGCCTGTTACTCAGGCCCAGAAGCTAGGATATGCATATTATTGGTAGCATTGGATAGAAAACACTCTGACGTTTCCAAAACTGTTGAAACAATGTCTGTGAGTATAACAGAACTGATATGGCAGGTGGAAATGTCTTTTTTGAGGTCACAGGCCATTTCAATGCCAGTGAAGTGCTTATGGGATATACAAATAAATAGGACCCAGATTGCAGTTCCTATGGCTTCCACTAGATGTCAACAGTCTTTAGACAGGGTTTCAGGCTTGTTTCTTGAAAAATGAACAAGTAGTTGTAATTTTTCCAAGGTGTCTCTCATTAGAAAAGTAGTCTTGTTGCGCGTGTGAATGAGGTGCGCGCTCTTCGTTATTTATCTTCCCTATTGAACATACTATTCTCCATCTTAAATATTATAGTTTATTTAGATATTAGAGTACCCGAGGATTAATTAGAAACATAGTTTGACTTGTTTGGATGAACTTTACCAGTAACCTTTTGGATTCGTTTGTATGCATGTTGAACGAGTGGATTACTGAGATCATTGGCGCCAACTAATCTGACATTTTTGGATATAAAGAAGGACTTTATCGAACAAAACGACCATTCATTGTGTAGCTGGGACCATTGGGATTGCAAACAGAGGAATATATTCAAAGGTAATTGATTTATTTCATCGCTATTTGTGATTTTGTGACGCCTGTGCTGGTTGAAAAAATATTTTGATGTCCTCAGGGGCACTGTCCTCAGATAATCGCATGGTATGCTTTCTGACAAATCTGACAACGCAGTTGGATTAACAAGAAGTTAAGCTTTTAAATTATGTTAGACACTTGTGTTTTCATGAATGTTTAATATTATTATTTTTGTATTTTGAATTTCGCGCTCTGCAATTTCACCGGATGTTCTCGTAGGTGTCCCGCCGCGGTTCATGCGCCTGAGAGGCATAACCATAAAAAACTTCAATAAATAATCTATAATAAAATAACAATAAAGGCCAAGTAATACAATCTTAAATGCATACAAGTTCCTGAGTAAAAGCTCACAGAAGTCCACAGGCTTCAGGTACAATTCAGATCAGAGACTGCAGTTTGTAAGTGTACATGTGTGCTGGAGCAGTGAGCGAAGCTTGGGGGTACCTGTACCAGACGGGGGGAGCAGGCCTGGGTAATCAGGAGCAGACCGAAAGGTGGGGGCCAAGCAGTGCAGCACACCATGGGAGTAGAGTAGTTCATGAGCCCTAGGAAGATAACCTGTAACTCCCAGTAATTGATACCAAAACTCTTTGGTTAAATCACATTATCTATCTAGTGTAACAATCTGTAGCCAAGAAAACTGGTGATCAGCAGATGATGGAAGAGGTAGTCATTATGAAATTGCCATTCCAAAAAAACATACAGTAAGTTTGGGGAATGCTTGTAAAGCTGTGGGAGGAGTGTTGTCATGATCAAACTACCTTTTAGCTCTTCATGAGTCATATGATTGAAATCCAGAGGGAGGGATACAGTTCACGGGATACAGTTCTGCTACAATGACACATGCAAGCAGAGGAATTCTGTTTCTGTGTCTAGAATCCCCTCCAGGAAGAAGCCCAGGCACCACACAGTATTTTTTGTAAGACAAAAACATTATACTCTATTGTACAGTTTGAACAACAGTTGAACCGTGCCAGCATAACATCAACATTAGGGTAGACTAGTTGAACATGCATACATGTGCACAGGCACAGAGATTACCTCTAAAACAATATATAGCCTAATAGAAAGAAATGTGGCATAACCCTCAACCTTTGCACAGTGACCAGACCATACAAATGAACCTGTGTAGGTAGGCAGACAGTATCTACCTACAGCCAAAACTATCAGGCATGCTTAGGGAAATAGTTTAATAATAAAACCAGCATCAGTTTTAGAGATTTACAAAATTAAATTGTTGTATTATTGTTTCTCCTCACTGTTTGCTAGTAAACTTAGCTTGCTAGCTTGCTGGATGTGCAATACTTGTTATTTGCATCTGTTTCGAATCATTCAATCATTCTTGCATCATGCCTATACTTCTGTGCGATTGAAATGCATCCAGTGTCATAATCATAACCAATGTGTCATGACTGCCCTTTGAGGATCAGAATGGGTCAGATCAGACTGATGGGGGGGGGGGGGGGGAGAGTAACCAGGTCTATCCCTCAGCAGGGAGAGGGGGAGCTGCTAGTTGATTGACTGTTCATACCCTGTCATAAATTACAAGAGAGGGAGACTTTCTTTCTTTAACCTCCAGTATTGGCTAAAGGAATGTCCCTTTGTCTCCAGAGAGTTTTGCCCGCCCAAAACTCTAAAGTAGAAAAAGTGGATAATGGAACAATAATTCTAACATAAAGAATGTGGTGAATGGTCAGTGGGGAGCTATGGAAAATAAATATAATATTGCTTTTCATTTTGTGATGTCATTAACAACTGTATGAACAAAATACTGTAACCTGGGAAGTATGTACCCTTTATCTGTCAAGTTTCCATCCAATACGTTGTGTATATAATATGAAAAGTGATGAAGGTATTTGTGTTAAGATAGGAATGTGATTTTAGTTTTCTAATGAGATAAAAGTTTTTGATATCCTTTGCACATTAAGTAGCCACGCCCCAAGTGATGTCAGAGAGCTTGTCAGCATGACAGAATGCCCCTTTTGACCAAGAGTGCATAATGGCTTGGAAGAGAAATCATCCTTCAGACCAGGAAACGTGGGGCGGAGAGCTGCACATTTGAAATTGTTGAAACCAACCTCAACATGAAGTGAAGAAATTAACTCACCTACGAGACCAGACCACCACCAGTCTGGTACAGCTAAATAGCTGTTCTGAGGAATGAGCACTCACTGGAGACCAGCCAACTAAGAAGAAGGACATTGTGACCTCTTGTGGACAATCAGAGCCTTACATCCACAGGAGACTCAACCAAAACCTTTTCCAAGAAGGTTTGGTTTTGACAGAGATAGACGACGAACGAAGGCATTTCACACGTAAATACATTCATGATTTCTTACTCCAAACGGGCGGTGGTTCATAGGCAAACTATATGATTAACGTTACTGTGAGAATAATTCTGAATTGTCTTGATGATAAGTGTGCCTTTTTTCTCTCTATCTATCTTCTCCCCTCTCCATCTATGTTGTAAGAAGTCATCATATTTTGTCAGTCCACTAGGAACCTTTGTCTCATCTAAAGGGTGTATGTTTATTCTGTGTTATTTTTAAGTTAGCAAGTATATAAATAATAAAACAATTTGTGTAGTACTGAATAATGAGCAAGGCTGGGGTTTTTGAGGATCCAAAAAGGTTACGACTGGCCAGAATGTTGATTTGATAGGGGTAATGATTAATAATGACTGTTTATCGATTAAATAGATATATAGCTTTTAGAGTTTAATTTGGGAGATGGTAACTCTTTAAATAACTTATTCTGTGGTGCCCCAAATCCTAATGAGTTAATTTTTACATTATTCATTTAACTTCTTGCCACTATAGGGGGTGCTGTTTCGCATTAGCATAATTTGCTCAACAGATTAAACGGCTTCCTAATAAATTCTTGCTCGTACAATATGCATATTATTGTTATTATTGGATAGAAAACACTCTCTAGTTTCTATAGCCGTTGGAATTCTGTCTCTGAGTGGTACAGAACTCAATCTACAGCACTTTTCATGATAGGGAGTCAGATTTCAGACATCCTGGCCCCTGATCTGGAGTCAGTTTAAAGGTCCCTGTAAATGCTATGGAGAAACAGACACTTCTTACGTCTTCGTCTGGATGTCAGTACGTGATGACGCTTTGAATGGAGTCGATTGCGCAATCAGGGGCTGCATAAAAGAGCAAATACCGGAAGTAGCATCCCTTTGCTGCCTGCGCCTTGCGCACAGAGGACGTCGGACTCGCCTCCTTCCAAGCGTTTGTTTAGCCAGTAATATTTCTCTGGTCATGTTTTTACTCGTTAGAGGTGTTAAAAACATCATAAGGTAGTTAATTTAAACCGTTTTATAGCAATTTATATCCGTTTAGTGCGATTTTGACCCATTTATTTCTGAGGCACTTTGAACAGCTGGGCACGTTTCCAGTTCATGCCGAACGTTAGTGGGCATTTCCACATGGCAAGAGGACAGCTTTCGACCAAAAGACGATTAGACCCAAGAAAGGATTCTTTGCCCAAGATTCTGATGGAAGAACAGCTCACAGTAAGAACAATTTATGATGATAAATCGTGTTTCTGTCGAAAAATGTTAAACGCTTATATCGCCATTTTGTTTTGTATAGCTTCGCTTGGCGCAACCTGTATTGAAAAGTAAGGATAATTTAAAAAATGTAAATCAGCGATTGCATTAAGAACTAATTTGTCTTTCGATTCCTGTCAACCCTGTATATTTTAGTCAAGTATATGATTAGCTTTTGATTAACCTGTCTAGGATGAGAGTGCCGCTAGCGGCACTCCCCCCCCACCCCCACTGAAAAACCAGTGCCGCGAAATTCAAAAACAATATTTTTTTAAAATATTTAACTTTCACACATTAAAGTCCAATACAGCTAATGAAAGACACAGATCTTGTGAATCCAGTCAACATGTCCGATTTTTAAAATGTTTTACAGGGAAGACATAATATGTAAAGATGTACATCTATTACCTAAAAACACATTAGCATAATCCACCATCTTTTATTTGTCCACCAACACCAGTAGCTATCACCAATTCGGCTAAACTAAGATATTTATAGCCCCTAACCAATAAAAAAACTCATCAGATGACAGTCTGATAACATATTTATGGTATGGGATAGGTTTTGTTAGAAAAAAGTGCATATTTCAGGTAGATGGCATAGGTTACAATTGCACCCACCGTCACAAATGGAATAGAAAAACTACTTAGAGCAACGTGTTTACCTACTTACTAATCATCAAACATTTCGTAAAAATACACAGCATACACGAATCGAAAGACACAGATCCTGTGAATACAGACAATATTTCAGATTTTCTAAGTGTCTTACAGCGAAAACACAATAAATCGTTATATTAGCATAGCACATAGCACATAGCAGCCCAGCATTGATTCTAGCCAAAGTGAGCGATAAAAGTAAACATCGCCAAAATATATTAATTTTTTCACTAACCTTCTCAGAATTCTTCAGATGACACTCCTGTAACATCATATTACACAATCCATATAGAGTTTGATCGAAAATGTTTATATTTAGCCACCAAAATCATGGTTAGACAATGTGAAATGTAGCTCAGCTGGTCAGAAAAAGTCTGTGCGCCACTTAGACAGTGATCTACTCTTATACATAAATACTCATAAACGTGACTAAAAAATATAGGGTGGACAGGGATTGATAGACAATTTAATTCTTAATACAATCGCGGAATTACATTTTTTAAATTATCCTTACTTTTCAATACAGCTTGCGCCAAGCGAAGCTACGTCAAAAAACATGGCGTCCTAAGCCACTAACATTTTTCGACAGAAACACGATTTATCATAATAAAAATGTCCTACTTTGAGCTGTTCTTCCATCAGTATCTTGGGCAAAGGATCCTTTCTTGGGTCCAATCGTCTTTTGGTGGAAAGCTGTCCTCTTGCCATGTGGAAATGCCAACTGCGTTCGGGATGAACTGGAAGCGTGCCCAGCAATTCACAGCGTTGCAGAAATAAATGTCCCAAAATCGCACTAAACGGATATAAATTGCTATAAAACGCTTTAAATTAACTACCTTATGATGTTTTTAACTCCCATAACGAGTAGAAACATGACCAGAGTAATATTACTCCCTCCACTAATGCTTGGAACAGGTGCGGGTCGGTGTACTCTAGGCGCATGACGCAGCTCCAAAAGAGTGACTAGCCTCAGGGTTTTTTAATTTATAGTGCCTGTGAACGCGCAATCGACCCCATTCAAATCGTCATCACGTAAAGACATCCAGGGGAAGACGTAAGCAGTGTCCGTATAGTCATAGCAATAACAGTGCCCTTTTAACTGACTCCAGAACAGTGGCCAAAATTTCTGAAATAAGACTCCATGTCAGGGAAATTGCTGTAGAATGGGCTCTGTTCCACTTAGAGACAAAATTTCAACTCCTATAGAAACTATAGACTGTTTTCTATCCAATAATAATAATAATATGCATATTGTACGATCAAGAACTTTGTGGGAAGCCGTTTCAAAAAATTACACGATTAGCATAAATAGCCACAACAGCGCCCCCATCCTCAACAGGTTTTAAACTAGATCACTAAAAGATGGCGACCGACATTTCCAGGCTTGTTTTGCTACTATTTTCATTGTATAACCACGTTTTTTTATGGCTAAATATGCACATTTTCGAACAAACTCTATATGTATGTTGTAAAATGATGTTACAGGAGTGTCATCGGAAGAATTCTGAGAAGGTTAGTGAAAAAATTCATACATTTTGGCGATGATTACGTTATCCCTCTCTTTGGCTTGTATCAATGCTCGGGTAACGTTTGCACATGTGGTATGCTAATATAACGATTTATTGTGTTTTCGCTGTAAAAGTCTACTCAGGAGCATAGGAACACCCCAGGGTGTTGTTGGGTCCTCATCAATCTGTGGAAGGGAGAATAATGGTACCATAGGTCCTGAGGCCAGACAATCGGTTTCACTATGCACAGACTCTCTGTCATCATATTCACCTTTCCTACTATAGTTCCTCATTCCTCAATTGTTAATATGGAGTTTATTTCCAAAATGCTATAGCCCCCCTAAAAAATCACAAGCTCTCACAGTCTCACAACAGAATTAGACGTTCATCCATGTTTCTGAAACGTCTAATTTTGAAGTTGTTCCAAACGTCAAATTTCTTAAATGTAGGCATCAACTCTGAATTGTTTAGACTAGGGTTACGTTTAGCCATTAACTCTGAAAGTTTAAGGTAAGGTTTAAGGTTTGGGATAGGCTTAAAACAAATATGTCAAAAACAACATTCTATTGCTGGATTCAAATATGCAACCTTTGGAACCAGAGGCTGATGCTTACACCCATACCCATCCTCTACAGTCTACACCTTAGCAAAATCAAAGCCTATTTGAAGATAACAGTGATCACTGTGCCCCTAGTGGACGGTTTCTTCTCCCGACGTTCTCAGACATGGATGGACGTCAAATACTCACATCAAATCAAATCAAGCTTTATTAATACAGCACATTTCAGACATGGAATGCAACATAATGTTCTTTACAGGAAAAAACAAATGAAAAACAATGAAAATAAAAGCTGAAATATTTACTACACAACAAACACAAGATAAAAAACAAAAGATTGACACAAACTGATTCACTAAAAAGCACATAACTTAAAAGCATGTCTGACATATATCGGGGAGCACAATCACAGATTGATTTAAAAACCAATAGAAGAATCTTAAAATGAATTCTAAAACTCAAAAGCAGCCAGTGCAGAGACCTTAAAACCAATGTAATGTGTGCTCTTCATTTGGTCTTGGTCAGTATCCATGCTGCCGCATTATGTATGTTTTGCAGTTGACCAATGGCTTTCTTGGGTAGACCAGACAGGAGAGCATTACAATAGTCAAGCCTGCTTGTAATAAAAGCATGGATGAGTCTCTCTGTATAAGCCTGAGAGAGAAACGGCTTTACCTTTGCAATGTTCCTCAGGTGGTAAAAAGCTATTTTGTACACATTCCTAATGTGTGATTCCAAATAATGTTCAGAATCTAAAATAACTCCTACCTTTTTTACCTGGTGTTTTATCTTTATTGCCCGTAGAATAAAATGTGCGGCTAGATTCTCTCTCTGTGCTTTGGCTCCAATAACTTTGATTGCGTCACTTCCTCTTGAATTTGCAGACGTGTTGCTGTGCGTTTTGCTGTGCGTTTTGTTGCCAACTTTACTTTGCTAGCTTTGCTTTGCTAGCTGACAACTTTACGTTTATATTTTTAGTTTTTCCATCACAACTTTTTTCCCTCATTCAACTTTTTCACTCCGGACGCTTTATCTGGACATGGTTCGTCAGCACCTTCAACAGCCGAAGCTAAGTAGTAACTTTAACCTCTAACGAGCCTCTACCCCGGGTCCGGGATCACCCCTCACCCCCCCACACACTGATTAGCATAGCTAGCATAGCTTCACAAGTAGATAGTAGCATCTAAATATCATTAAATCACAAGTCCAAGACACCAGATGAAAGATACAGATCTTGTGAATAAAGCCACCGTTTCAGATTTTTAAAATGTTTTACAGGGAAGACAAAATATGTAAATCTATTAGCTAAACACGTTAGCAAAATACACCACTTTTCTAACTCCATCAGTTTCTTACTACTTCAGGTGCTATCACCAATTCGGCTAAACTAAGATATTGATAGCCACTAACCAAGAAAAAACCTCTTCAGATGACAGTCTGATAACATATTTATGGTATAGGATAGGTTTTGTTAGAAAAAAGTGCATATTTCAGGTAGAAATCACAGTTTACAATTGCACCTACCATCACAAGACGACTAGAATTACTATAGAGAGCAACGTGTATGACCAATTTACTCTTAATAAAACATTTCATAAGAATAGACAAAGCATAGCAATGGAAAGACACAGTTCTTGTGAATTCAGACAATATTTCAGATTTTCTAAGCGTTTTACAGCGAAAACACAATAAATCGATAAGTTAGCATACCACATGTGAAAACGTTACCAGAGCATCGATTCCAGCCAAAGAGCGCTATAACGTAATCACCGCCAAAATATATTAATTTTTTCACTAACCTTCTCAGAATTCTTCCGATGACACTCCTGTAACATCATTTTACAACATACATATACAGTTTGTTCGAAAATGTGCATATTTAGCCATACAAAACCGTGGTTACACAATGAAAATACTAGGAAATCAAGCCTCAAAATGTCTGACTTCATCTTTCAGAGTGATCTAGTTTAATTGAAAGCTAATCATATACTTGACTAAAAAATACAGGGTTGACAGGAATCGAAAGACAAATTAGTTCTTAATGCAATCGCTGATTTACATTTTTTTAATTATCCTTCCTTTTCAATACAGGTTGCGCCAAGCGAAGCTATAGCAAACAAGATGGCGACATAAACGTTTAACATTTATCGACAGAAACACGATTTATCATCATAAATTGTTCTTACTGTGAGCTGTTCTTCCATCAGAATCTTGGGCAAAGAATCCTTTCTTGGGTCGAATCTTCTTTTGGTCGATAGATGTCCTCTGTCCTTCGAAATATCCACTAACGATCGAACGGGACCCCGAAACGTGTCCAAAGTTTCAGAGTGCACAACAAAGAAATTCCTCAAAATCGCACTAAACGGATATAAATTGCTATAAAACGGTTCAAATTAACTACATTATGATGTTTTTAACAACTATAACGACTGAAAACATGACCGGAGAAATATCACTCTCTAAACAACGATTTGGAAGGAGGCAGGTCTGATGTCCATTTTGCGCATGACGCATGCAGGAAGAGAGCGGTACTTCTACGTTTTCGTGTTTTATAGTGGCTCTGATTGCGCAATCGAATCCATTCAAAACGTGATGACGTACTGACACCCAGAGGAAGACGTAGGCAGTGTCGGTTTCTCTATAGCATCTACTGGCACCTTAAAACCGATCCCAGATCAGGGGTAAAAATTTCTGAAATCTGACTCCCTGTCAGGAAAAGTGATGTAGAAGTAGTTCTGTACCACTCAGAGACAAAATTCCAACGGCTATAGAAACTAGAAAGTGTTTTCTATCCAATAATAACAATAATATGCATATTGTACGATCAAGAATTGAGCACGAGGCAGTTTAATTTGGAGACCAAAAAATGCTAATGCGGAACAGCACCCCCTATAGTTGTCTTCTAACTGCATTCGCTGTACTCATAATATACAGGAGAATGATCGCCTAACGGCGAGGATAGTTGTGCTGCAAGCCCAGCTTCAGACGCAATCGTTAGGCAAGGGTAATTTCAGTGTAGGAAAGGGTGAAACAGCGTCTGTGCCACCAGTAAGTACAGATAGTAACGTTAGTATAAATCCCCCCGCACTGTCCCCGCAGCCGGACAATTTTCTCATGGCTTCTGGAGGGAAATGCTGTTGGAATGCTCAACCGGTGTCGCTCATTCAGCCGACAGAAACTTTCAACCGGTTTTCCCCATTGAGTAGCGAGTCGGAGTCTGAGGCCGAGTCTTCTCTTGTCTCTACTCCTCCCGTTACGGGGTCTGAGACGCCGAAGGCTCCCACCATTAGCTCTGACAAATTGAAAACCCTAGTCATTGGCGACTCCATTACCCGCAGTATTAGACTTAAAACGAATCACCCAGCGATCATACACTGTTTACCAGGGGGCAGGGCTACCGACGTTAAGGCTAATCTGAAGATGGTGCTGGCAAAAGCTAAAACTGGCGAGTGTAGAGACTATAGAGATATTGTTATCCACGTCGGCACCAACGATGTTAGGATGAAACAGTCAGAGGTCACCAAGCGCAACATAGCTTCAGCCTGTAAATCAGCTAGAAAGATGTGTCGGCATCGAGTAATTGTCTCTGGCCCTCTCCAGGTTAGGGGGAGTGACGAGCTCTACAGCAGAGTCTCACAACTCAATCGCTGGTTGAAAACTGTTTTCTGCCCCTCCCAAAAGATAGAATTTGTAGATAATTGGCCCTCTTTCTGGGACTCACCCACAAACAGGACCAAGCCTGACCTGCTGAGGAGTGACGGACTCCATCCTAGCTGGAGGGGTGCTCTCATCTTATCTACAAACATAGATAGGGCTCTAACTCCACAATGAAATAGGGTGCAGGCCAGGCAGCAGGCTGTTAGCCAACCTGCCAGCTTAGTGGAGTCTGCCAATAGCACAGTCAGTGTAGTCAGCTCAGCCATCCCCATTGAGACTGTGTCTGTGCCTCGACCTAGGTTGGGCAAAACTAAACATGGCGGTGTTCGCCTTAGCAATCTCATTAGGATAAAGACCTCCTCCATTCCTGCCATTATTGAAAGAGATCGTGATACCTCACATCTCAAAATAGGGTTACTTAATGTTAGATCCCTCACTTCAAAGGCAGTTATAGTCAATGAACTAATCACTGATCATAATCTTGATGTGATTGGCCTGACTGAAACATGGCTTAAGCCTGATGAATTTACTGTGTTAAATGAGGCCTCACCTCCTGGTTACACTAGTGACCATATCCCCCGTGCATCCCGCAAAGGCGGAGGTGTTGCTAACATTTACGATAGCAAATTTCAATTTACAAAAAAAAAAATGACGTTTTCGTCTTTTGAGCTTCTAGTCATGAAATCTATGCAGCCTACTCAATCACTTTTTATAGCCACTGTTTATAGGCCTCCTGGGCCATATACAGCGTTCCTCTCTGAGTTCCCTAAATTCCTATCAGACCTTGTAGTCATAGCAGATCATATTCTAATTTTTGGTGATTTTAATATTCATATGGAGAAGTCCACAGACCCACTCCAAAAGTCTTTCCATATGAATATTAAAATCACCAAAAACTCAGTGGGTTTTGACTCAGTGGGTTTTGTCCAACATGTCTCTGGACCTACTCACTGCCACAGTCATACTCTGGACTTAGTTTTGTCCCATGGAATAAATGTTGTAGATCTTAATGTTTTTCCTCATAATCCTGGACTGTCGGACCACCATTTTATTACGTTTGCAATCGCAACAAATAATCTGCTCAGACCCCAACCAAGGAGCATCAAAAGTCGTGCTATAAATTCTCAGACAACACAAAAATTCCTTGATGCCCTTCCAGACTCCTTCTGCCTACCCAAGGGCGTCAGAGGACAAAAATCAGTTAACCACCTAACTGAGGAACTCAATTTAACCTTGCGCAATACCCTAGATGCAGTTGCACCCCTAAAAACGAAAAACATTTGTCATAAGAAACTAGCTCCCTGGTATACAGAAAATACCCGAGCTTTGAAGCAAGCTTCCAGAAAATTGGAACGGAAATGGCGCCACACCAAACTGGAAGTCTTCCGACTAGCTTGGAAAGACAGTACCGTGCAGTACCGAAGAGCCCTCACTGCTGCTCGATCATCCTACTTTTCCAACTTAATTGAGGAAAATAAGAACAATCCAAAATGTATTTTTGATACTGTTGCAAAGCTAACTAAAAAGCAGCATTCCCCAAGAGAGGATGGCTTTCACTTCAGCAGTAATAAATTCATGAACTTCTTTGAGGAAAAGATCATGATCATTAGAAAGCAAATTATGGACTCCTCTTTAAATCTGCGTATTCCTCCAAAGCTCAATTGTCCTGAGTCTGCACAACTCTGCCAGGACCTAGGATCAAGGGAGACACTCAAGTGTTTTAGTACTATATCTCTTGACACAATGATGAAAATAATCATGGCCTCTAAACCTTCTAGCTGCATACTGGATCCTATTCCTACTAAACTACTGAAAGAGCTGCTTCCTGTGCTTGGCCCTCATATGTTGAACATAATAAACGGCTCTCTATCCACCGGATGTGTACCAAACTCACTAAAAGTGGCAGTAATAAAGCCTCTCTTGAAAAAGCCAAACCTTGACCCGGAAAATATAAAAAACTATCGGCCTATATCGAATCTTCCATTCCTCTCAAAATATTTAGAAAAAGCTGTTGCGCAGCAACTCACTGCCTTCCTGAAGACAAACAATGTATACGAAATGCTTCAGTCTGGTTTTAGACCCCATCATAGCACTGAGACTGCACTTGTGAAGGTGGTAAATGACCTTTTAATGGCGTCAGACCGAGGCTCTGCATCTGTCCTCGTGCTACTAGACCTTAGTGCTGCCTTTGACACCATCGATCACCACATTCTTTTGGAGAGACTGGAAACCCAAATTGGTCTACACGGACAAGTTCTGGCCTGGTTTAGATCTTACCTGTCGGAAAGATATCAGTTTGTCTCTGTGAATGGTTTGTCCTCTGACAAATCAACTGTACATTTCGGTGTTCCTCAAGGTTCCGTTTTAGGACCACTATTGTTTTCACTATATATTTTACCTCTTGGGGATGTTATTCGAAAACATAATGTTAACTTTCACTGCTATGCGGATGACACACAGCTGTACATTTCAATGAAACATGGTGAAGCCTCAACATTGCCCTCGCTAGAAGCCTGTGTTTCAGACATAAGGAAGTGGATGGCTGCAAACTTTCTACTTTTAAACTCGGACAAAACAGAGATGCTTGTTCTAGGTCCCAAGAAACAAAGAGATCTTCTGTTAAATCTGACAATTAATCTTGATGGTTGTAAAGTCGTCTCAAATAAAACTGTGAAGGACCTCGGCGTTACTCTTGACCCTGATCTCTCTTTTGACGAACATATCAAGACTGTTTCAAGGACAGCTTTTTTCCATCCACGTAACATTGCAAAAATCAGAAATTTTCTGTCCAAAAATGATGCAGAAAAATTCATCCATGCATTTGTTACTTCTAGGTTAGACTACTGCAATGCTCTACTTTCCGGCTACCCGGATAAAGCACTAAATAAACTTCAGTTAGTGCTAAATACGGCTGCTAGAATCCTGACTAGAACCAAGAAATTTGATCATATTACTCCAGTGCTAGCCTCCCTACACTGGCTTCCTGTTAAGGCAAGGGCTGATTTCAAGGTTTTACTGTTAACCTATAAAGCGTTACATGGGCTTGCTCCTACCTATCTTTCCGAGTTGGTCCTGCCGTACATACCTACACGTACGCTACGGTCACAAGACGCAGGCCTCCTAATTGTCCCTAGAATTTCTAAGCAAACAGCGGGAGGCAGGGCTTTCTCCTATAGATCTCCATTTCTATGGAATAGTCTGCCTACCCATGTGAGAGACGCAGACTCGGTCTCAACCTTTAAGTCTTTACTGAAGACTTATCTCTTCAGTAGGTCATATGATTGAGTGTAGTCTGGCCCAGGAGTGTGAAGGTGAACGGAAAGGCTCTGGAGCAACGAACCACCCTTGCTGTCTCTGCCTGGCCGGTTCCCCTCTCTCCACTGGGATTCTCTGCCCCTAACCCTATTACAGGGGCTGAGTCACTGGCTTACTGGTGCTCTTTCATGCCGTCCCTAGGAGGGGTGCGTCACTTGAGTGGGTTGAGTTACTGACGTGATCTTCCTGTCTGGGTTGGCGCCCCCCCTTGGTTTGTGCTGTGGTGGAGATCTTTGTGTGCTATACTCGGCCTTGTCTCAGGATTGTAAGTTGGTGGTTGAAGATATCCCTCTAGTGGTGTGGGGGCTGTGCTTTGGCAGAGTGGGTGGGGTTATATCCTTCCTGTTTGGCCCTGTCCGGGGGTATCATCGGATGGGGCCACAGTGTCTCCTGACCCCTCCTGTCTCAGCCTCCAGTATTTATGCTGCAGTAGTTTATGTGTCGGGGGCTAGGGTCAGTTGGTTATACCTGGAGTACTTCTCCTATCTTATCCAGTGTCCTGTGTGAATTTAAGTATGCTCTCTCTAATTCTCTCGTTCTCTCTTTCTTTCTCTCTCTCGGAGAACCTGAGCCCTAGGACCATACGTCACGGCAAACCGGGCATGATGACTCCTTGCTGTCCCCAGTCCACCTGGCCTTGCTGCTGTTCCAGTTTCAACTGTTCTGCCTGCTGTTATGGAACCCCTACCTGTCCCAGACCTGCTGTTTTCAATTCTTAATGATCGGCTATGAAAAGCCAACTGACATTTATTCCTGATTATTATTTGACCATGCTTGTCATTTATGAACATTTTGAAAATCTTGGCTCTCTCTAATTCTCTCCTTCTCTCTTTCTTTCTCTCTCTCGGAGGACCTGAGCCCTGGGACCGTGCGTCGGGGCTGCCGGGCGTGATGGCTCCTTGCTGTCCCCAGTCCAGCTGGCCTTGCTGCTATTCCAGTTTCAGCTGTTCTGCCTGCGGTTATGGAACCGCCACCTGTCCCGGACCTGCTATTTTCAACTCTTGATGATCGGCTATGAAAAGCCAACTGAAAATTATTCATGATTATTATTTGACCATGCTTGTCACTTATGAACATTTTGAACATCTTGGCATAGTTCTGTTATAATCTCCAACCAGCACAGCCAGAAGAGGACTGGCCACCCCTCATAGCCTGGTTCCTCTCTAGGTTTCTTCCTAGGTTTTGGCCTTTCTAGGGAGTTTTTCCTAGCCACCGTGCTTCTACACCTGCATTGCTTGCTGTTTGGGGTTTTAGGCTGGGTGTCTGTACAGCACTTCGAGATATTAGCTGATGTACGAAGGGCTATATAAAATAAACTTGATTTGATGATTTGATTTGAATAATAAGTACCTCGGTCTTGTCTTGATTTAGCTGGAGGAAGTTGTTAACCATCCAAGGAATTAAATCAAGATAAGAGTCTAATAATTTATCCATGGTGCTGAACATATATAGGGGTAACATATATATACTGAACAGGACCGGACCCAAAATTGAACCTTGTGGAACGCCACATATGATATGTATTTTCTCTGAGTTATGTTCACCATGGGTGACGAAAAACTATTGATCAGTTAAATAGGTCCTAAACCAACTTAGAAGTGGACCAGATAGGCCAACCCACCTCTACAGTCTGTCTGGTCTTGTCTTGATTTAGCAGGAAGTAATAAGCCATCCAAGTATTTAAATCACTAATACAGTCTAATAATTTATCCATAAAGCTAAAATCATCTGGTGACACAAAAATGTAAAGTTGTGTATTGTCTGCGTAGCATTGAAAACAATGCTTGGCTTTCTGATAATGCCTGCAAAAGGTAACATACAGTTGAAGTCGGAAGTTTACATACACTTAGGTTGGAGTCATTAAAACTCGTTTTTCAACCACTCCACAAATTTCTTGTTAACGAACTATAGTTTTGGCAAGTCGGTTAGGAAATCTACTTTGTGCATGACACACGTCATTTTTCCAAAAATTGTTTACAGACAGATTATGTCACTTAAAATTCACTGTATCACAATTCCAGTGGGTAAGAAGATTACATACACTAAGTTGACTGTGCCTTTAAACAGCTTGGAAAATTCCAGAAAATTATGTCATGACTTTAGAAGCTTCTGATCGGCTAATTGACATAATTTGAGTCAATTGGAGGTGTATCTGTGGATGTATTTCAGTGTATTTCAAACTCAGTGCCACTTTGCTTGACATCATGGGAAAATCAAAAGAAATCAGCCAAGACCTCAGATAAAAAATTGTTTTTTGTAGACTTCCACAAGTCTGGTTCATCCTTGGTAGTAATTTCCAAATGCCTGAAGGTACCACGTTCATCTGTACAAGCAATAGTACCCAAGTATAAACACCATGGGACCACGCAGCCGTCATACCGCTCAGAAGGATATGCGTTCTGTCTCCTAGAGATGAACATACTTTGGTGTGAAAAGTGCATATCAATCCCAGAACAACAGAAAATGACCTTGTGAAGATGCTGGAGGAAACAGATACAAAAGTATCTATATCCACAGTCAAACGAGTCCTATATCTGCATAACCTGAAAAGCCGCTCAGCAAGGAAGAAGCCACTGCTCCAAAACCGCCATAAAAAAGCCAGACTACAGTTTGCAACTGGACATGGGGACAAAGATCGTACTTTTTGGAGAAATGTCCTCTGGTCTGATGAAACAAAAATAGATCTGTTTGGCCATAATGACCATTGTTATTTTTGGAGGAAAAAGGGGGAGGCTTGCAAGCCGAAGAACACCATCCCAACCATGAAGCATGGGGGTAGCAGCATCATGTTGTGAGGGTGCTTTGCTGCAGGAGGGACTGGTGCACTTCACAAAATAGATGGCATCACGAGGATGGAAAATTATGTGGATATATTGAAGCAACTTCTCAAGACATCAGTCAGGAAGTAAAAGCTTGGTCTTCCAAATGGACAATGACACCAAGCATACTTCCAAAGTTGTGGAAATGGCTTAAGGACAACAAAGTGAAGGTATTGGAGTGGCCATCACAAAGCCCTGACCTCAATCCTATAGAAAATTTGTGGGCAGAACTGAAAAAGCGTGTGTGAGCAAGGAGGCCTACAAACCTGACTCAGTTACACCAGCTCTGTCAGGAGGAATGGGCCAACATTCACACAACTTATTGTGGGAAGCTTGTGGAAGGCTACCCGAAATGTTTGACCCAAGTTAAACAATTTAAATGCAATGTTACCAAATACTAATTGAGTGTATGTAAACTTTTGACCCACTGGGAATGTGATGAAAGAAATATAAGGTGAAATAAATCATTCTCTCTACAATTATTCTGACATTTCACGTTCTTAAAATAAAGTGGTGATCCTAACTGACCTAAGACAGGGATTTTTTACTAGGATTAAATGTCAGGAATTGTGAAAAACTGAGTTTAAATGTATTTGGCTAAGGTGTACGTAAACTTACGACTTCATCTGTATATATACTGAACAGTACGTGCCCAAATACGAACCTTGTGGAACGCCACATGTGATATGTATTTTCTATGAGTTATGTTCACCAAGGGTGACAAAAAACTATTCACCGGTTAAATAGGTTCTAACCAAATTTAGAACTGGACCTTAGAGGCCAACCCACCTCTACAGTCTGTCCAAAAGGACATCATGGTCACAGTGATTTCATAGATTTTAGGTGTATAGTTTTTGCACAAATTATCCATTGTTCCATTGCTCATATACTGTATATTTGACTGTGATATGTGGTGGTCTCATCTAACTATCTTAAAAGATGAATGCGCTAACTGTAAGAGCATCTGCTGAATGACTAAAATGTCAAATGTAAATGTTTGCATACACATCTCATATAACTATATTGATATATATTTTTTAAACAGCTTGATAGTTTTTTTATGAAATAAAATAAATAAAAAATGCATTAAAAAGATTCACCGTCCATGGGTTTATGGTGAGAACGTACATGGCTTGAATGCAATGCAATTTTGTTAAAGACGTGCAAAAATTATCTTAAAATTGTTCTATGATGTTTATAAAACATTTAATTTGCGAGCAGTATAACAGGGAGTGGACAGTCTCTCTTTCTCTTGATATTGGCTTTTTATTCAGCTCCCATGGAAAGTTTTGATGTGGGTAAAACCATCCATAGTCTAAGTTAGCTCATCTGTATTATACACCCACGGGGAGCAATTATGGTGCTTGTACTGTAACTGTATTTAGACATAGCAAACAGATTGTTTCGTTTTTATTAGAATTATATTACAATTACACACTGTCTTTTAAGCCTTATCAATAGCTTAGTGAATTTAATCTTGCTTATTGACTATGTTTGGCATGTCCATGTCCAGACTGCATTTTACAGTAGGCCTAGCCCCTATATCAGTGTGAAAGCTATAGCCTGTTTGACTGGCCAGTGAGGGGACTAGCCTTCGACATACCCACAGCTTGTTTATTCAACAAAGATGCATATCATAGCCCATAATTCCGGTTGTGAAAAAAATTCTGACACACCCCCAAACCTATAACACTACTGCCAGCACTAAGATTTACCATTGCTTTCGTTTATTTTAAATAGAGCCCTCTATTGTCAGATTAAAATAACTACATTTATTATACAGTAATAAACTAGTTCGAATAAATTGTCTCAGAGCGCCCTCAGCTCTGTGACCAGGGCTGTCTCACTGGGGAATGGACCCAAACAGAGCACTCTGCTGCAGGTCAAACTGGTAATAGGTTTTTAAGGACTTATAGCAGTCTCTGGTCACTGCAATGTTTGTTGCAACATACATATATTGACTTCAATTGACATTTTTGAACCATTATGCAAAATACTTTAGACCTCACAATGAGAGTATGGCATTATGCAATAATAAACATATGACTATAGACTTTTAAACAAGTAAATTAAATTGTTGCTGTTTTGCACGCTGGGAGAGAACTTTTCCGTCACAAAAAAATTACAAACTACACTATCAACAGAGAATATAATAATATGTGTAATATCATATACATACTGTCGTGGAAATTCACCATCATGTCGTGGAAAATACCACCAGGGACACTCAAAGTCAATCTTAAATGAATCATCCTTTATTATCAGCACCCTGGAGAGGTTCCAACCAACACATTGCACCATAGTACACATGTCAATCAGGAGCTCTGCTGGGGCAGTCCCAGCAGTTGTCTTGTATACGGATATAGTTATATTTGCATGATTTAGCATAATGAATTCATCATTACCATTTTTTTTCCATTCATGTGACCGACCAATACTGGTTCATGACATGTGACAGACCAATACCTCACGAGGCTTCTTCTCTCTAAGCTGAGATATCTTTCGTCCTCAAAACAAAGGTCTGGGCATACTGCCAAATTGCAGCTACTGAGAGTGAGGATTCGTTCAGTCAGTCACTTGTATGAACACAGAAAACGTTTATTAGAAAAGCACATGAATATAATACAGAAATTAATTATTAGAAAAGCACAAACATTAAAAATATAATCACGTCACCAAATAATTGATTAGAACACATTATTTTACAAAGAATGTCTACAACAGCACTCTGTCGGGTAGTGGTGTAAAGTGCTTAAGTAAAAATACTTTAAAGTACTACTTAAGTTTTTTGGGGTATATGTACTTAACTATTTATATTTTTGACAACTTTACTTTTACTTCACTACATTCCTAAATAAAATTATGTACTTTTTACTTCTTACATTATCCCTATCACCCAAAAGTACTTTTAACATTTTGAATGCTTAGCAGGACAGAAAATGGTCCAATTCACACACTTATCAAGAGAACCTCCCTGGTCATCCCTACTGCCTCTGATCTGGCGGACTCACTAAACTCAACTGCATCGTTTGTAAATTATTTCTGACTGCTGAAGTGTGCCACTGGCTATCCGTAAATAAAATAAAATGCAAGGAAATTGTGCCGTCTGGTTTGCTTAATATAAGGAATTGAATACTTTTAGACTTTTATTCAATTAGTAATTTACTGGGTGACTTTCACTTTTACTTGAGTCATTTTCTATTAAGGTATCTTTACTTTTACTCAAGAATGACAATTGGGTACTTCTTCCACCACTGCTGTCGGGTAACACCATGGTTTAGCCAGAGGACCGCTAGCTTCCATCCTTCTCTTGGTACATTGACTTCAATACAACACCTATGAGGATTGTGGTTCTCACCCCCTTCCATAGACTTACACAGTAATTATGACAACTTTCAAATGATGTCCTCCAGCCTATCAGAGCTATTGTAGCATGAACTGACATGTTGTCCACCCAATCAAAGGATCAGAGAATTAATCTATTACTGAAAGCATAAGCTACCGCTAGCTATCACTGCAGTGTATAAAATGTGGTGAGTTGTTGACCAAAGAGAGAGAAAGACAATAGTTGAACAGTTTTGAATAAATTCATTTATTCCAAAATGAAGGAGAAGCAAGAGAGAAATAGGCAGAGATTGTAATTTATTTTCAGTTTCACTTACTTAGCTAGCAAATACAGCTAGCTATTCTACTGAAAAACCCTGCTCCAAAAGAGGGAAGCTATGCTAGCTAGCTGGCTATGACTTTCCAACACAACACTGGAACTCTTACAAGTCAAGGTAAACTTGATGGTTTTTGCGACCGCACTTGAAGACACTTTCAAAGTTCTTAAAATGTTACGCATTGACTGACCTTCATGTCTTAAAGTAATGATGGACTGTCATTTATCTTTGCTTATTTGAGCTGTTCGTACCGTAATATGGATTTGGTATTTTGCCAAATAGGGATATCTTTTGTATACTGGAGGATACCTGGCACCATCTCTATGTTGAAGCATGTTGGTGGCAGCATCATAATGTGGTGATGTTCTTCAGCGGCAGGGGCTCAGAGACTAGTCAGGATCAAGGCAAAGATGAACGGCGCAAAGTACAGAGAGATCCCTGATGAAAACCTGCTCCAGAGCGCTAAAAACCTGTTTTTTTCTTCGTCATTATGGGGTATTGTATGTAGATTGATGAGGGGAAAAAATGATTTAATACATTTTAGAATAAGGCTTTAACCTAACAAAATGTGGATAAAGTCAAGGGATGTGAGTACTTTCCGAAAAAAATATACTTATTTCAAATGCTGTTGGTCTTTTTTCTGCAGATGGGGTCAGATTGTTTTTCACTGCGAATTGCAGGTCTTCCAAGCCATATCCACACAGGTCTCTGGTGCAATGGAGCCATAGAAATGTTCTTGCTCATCTAATTAGAGCCAGTGATGGACTGGCTCAGAGATATAACACCTCGCCCAGTCTCCATAATCTCATGGCAAATAGGGAAGGTATCCATCTCTCCATGCCACAAAGAGTAATGCTCACACTTTCTCTTCACCCCTTCCAAAGTGGTGGGGCAGACCTGCCGCTCATCCTCCCTCGCTGTCCTCTGCTCATTGGAACCATTCATCACAGGAAGTCCCACTGATGAAACAATTAAGGAGTGGGTGTGCCTGATCTTCACTGTCTTCCTGAATAAAAATAGATCTGTGATTTGGAGCTCAGAGCCTGTATTCAAAATAATTTTCCATTACCCTGACCATTTAAAATAGGCCGTCAGTGTTTAGAGATTTTCTCTGATGGGAACGACAACATTATTTCTCGGTTTGCCTTTCTTAACTGAAACACATCGAGAGGATGTTTTTGTGGCTTTGTGAAAACCATCATTGGACACTTTATACATTTCAGAGCTCGTATCATCCTCTCTACAAGTCATGGCAGTTGATATGTAGAGCTACATTTTGCTCTGCAAATCACTATTTTCTAATCATCAATCGTCTTCACAAAAAATGCTATTAATTTTTACCTGTAGTTAAACACAATCCATATTTTTTTTTTCTGTTCCAAGATGGCTTAGCAGTTCAGACGTCATTTTTGTCCTCGTACTGTCTTGTCCTGTATATATATATATTTACACCTTCTTCGCATATCTTTTTATATATTTTATTATCCAAGAACTCAACTACAAAAGCTTTCCTGCAAAAGCTTTCCTGCAACCCGCCTCACCAATTACAACAAAAAAAAGTATTATTTACCTCAAATCTGAAAATCCACAGTGGAAGCTAGCCAGGGGCTAATCAGAAGTTAGCCAGAAAGCTAATCTGAAGCTGCCCAGAAGTTAGCCGGTTTGCTGGCTAGCGTTGGTGTTTCAGCTGCCCACGTTTTGTGGTCATCAGCTATTCCTTTAGCTCGATAATCTACCGGCACTTTTGTGCAACGCGACAAGGACCGGAGCATACCGGGCCTTTTTTTTCTCTCAGTTTCCCCGGATTTCAGCCGCAGGCTCTGGACATTTGCACCTTGATTTCGCAGCTAGCTAGCTGCAAACCGTGTGACTATTGGCTTACGTCGAGCAAACTTATATTATTCCGGAGCTAGCCAGCTGAGGAGTTCCATCAGCCATTCCTGGGCTACAGTCACCTATCCGGACCCGTTTTTTTTGTTTTTTTGTTTGTTGTTGCTGCAGATACGGAGCCCCACCGGGCCTTCACGACTGACTGCCGACGTTATCTGCCCGAGGGAGTTATCCAAATGGCACCTCCGTCGCGACGTTACCTGAACGCTCATCTGGGGCCCGCTAATCGCTAGCTGTCTTATCGGCTGCTATCTGAATAAGTATATCGAACAATTTTTTTTCTTGGGTCACTATATCTATTTTGCCAATTGGATTGATCCCCTCTACCACACGGAACCCCACTAATCTACCGACGGAAACGCACGAGGTGTCTAAAAATAGACCTCCATCCTATGCTATCTTGCAACCGATAGCCATCTACCCGGCCAGCTGTCTGGATCGCCGTGACCCCAACCAACCTCTACTCACTGGACCCTTATTGATCACTCGATTAAGCATGCCTCTCCTTAATATAAATATGCCTTGTCCATTGCTGTTCTGGTTAGTGTTTATTGGCTTATTTCACTGTAGTGCCTCTAGCCCTGCTCACTATACCATATCCAACCTTTCAGTTCCACCACCCACATATGCGATGACATCACCTGGTTTCAATGATGTTTCTACAGACAATATCTCTCTCATCATCACTCAATACCTAGGTTTACCTCCACTGTATTCACATCCTACCATACCTTTGTCTGTACATTATTCCTTGAAGCTATTTTATCGCCCCCAGAAACGTCCTTTTACTCTCTGTTCTAGACGACCAATTCTCATAGCTTTTAGCCGTACCCTTATCCTACTCCTCCTCTGTTCCTCTGGTGATGTAGAGGTGAATCCAGGCCCTGCAGTACCTAGCTCCACTCCTATTCCCCAGGCGCTCTCTTTTGATGACTTCTGTACCCGTAATAGCCTTGGTTTCATGCATGTTAACATTAGAAGCCTCCTCCCTAAGTTTGTTTTGTTCACTGCTTTAGCACACTCTGCCAACCTGGATGTTTTAGCCGTGTCTGAATCCTGGCTTAGAAAGACCACCAAAAATTCACCCCAACTACAAGATTTTCAGACAAGATAGAACGGCCAAAGGGGGCGGTGTTGCAATCTACTGCAAAGATTGCCTGCAGAGTTCTGTTTTACTATCCAGGTCTGTTCCCAAACAATTTGAACTTCTACTTTTAAAAATCCACCTCTCTAAAAACAAGTCTCTCACCGTTGCCGCCTGCTATAGACCACCCTCTGCCCCCAGCTGTGCTCTGGACACCATATGTGAACTGATTGCCCCCCATCTATCTTCAGAGCTCGTGCTGCTAGGCAACCTAAATTGGAACATGCTTAACACCCCAGCCATCCTACAATCTAAGCTTGATGCCCTCAATCTCACACAAATTATCAATGAACCTACCAGGTACCACCCCAATTCCGTAAACACGGGTACCCTCATAGATATCATCCTAACCAACTTGCCCTCCAAATACACCTCTGCTGTTTTCAACCAAGATCTCAGCGATCACTGCCTCATTGCCTGCATCCGTAATGGGTCAGCGGTCAAACGACCTCCACTCATCACTGTCAAACGCTCCCTGAAACACTTCAGCGAGCAGGCCTTTCTAATCGACCTGGCCGAGGTATCCTGGAAGGATATTGATCTCATCCCGTCAGTAGAGGATGCCTGGATATTTAAAAAAAATGCCTTCCTCACCATCTTGAATAAGCATGCCCCATTCAAGAAATTTAGAACCAGGAACAGATATAGCCCTTGGTTCTCTCCTGACCTGACTGCCCTTAACCAACAGAAAAACATCCTATGGCGTTCTGCATTAGCATCGAACAGCCCCCGTGATATGCAACTTTTCAGGGAAGCTAGAAACCAATATACACAGGCAGTTAGAAAAGCCAAGGCTAGCTTTTTCAAGCAGAAATTTGCTTCCTGCAACATAAATTCAAAAAAGTTCTGGGACACTGTAAAGTCCATGGAGAATAAGAACACCTCCTCCCAGCTTCCAACTGCACTGAAGATAGGAAACACTGTCACCACCGACAAATCCACTATAATTGAGAATTTCAATAAGCATTTTTCTACGGCTGGCCATGCTTTCCACCTGGCTACCCCTACCCCGGTCAACAGCACTGCCCTCCCCTCTGCTACTCGCCCAAGCCTTCCCCATTTCTCTTTCTCCCAAATACAGTCAGCTGATGTTCTGAAAGAGCTGCAAAATCTGGACCCTTACAAATCAGCCGGGCTAGATAATCTGGACCCTTTCTTTCTAAAACTATCTGCTGAAATTGTTGCCACCCCTATTACTAGCCTTTTCAACCTCTCTTTTGTGTCGTCTGAGATTCCCAAAGATTGGAAAGCAGCTGCGGTTATCCCCCTCTTCAAAGGGGGGGACACTCTTGACCCTAACAGCTACAGACCTATATCTATCCTACCCTGCCTTTCTAAGGTCTTCGAAAGCCAAGTCAACAAACAGATTACCGACCATTTCGAATCCCACCATACCTTCTCCGCTATGCAATCTGGTTTCAGAGCTGGTCATGGGTGCACCTCAGCCACGCTCAAGGTCATAAACGATATCTTAACCGCCATCGATAGGAAACAATACTGTGCAGCCGTATTCATTGACCTGGCCAAGGCTTTTGACTCTGTCAATCACCACATCCTCATCGGCAGACTCGACAGCCTTGGTTTCTCTAATGATTGCCTCGCCTGGTTCACCAACTACTTCTCTGATCGAGTTCAGTGTGTCAAATCGGAGGGTCTGTTGTCCGGGCCTCTGGCAGTCTCTATGGGGGTGCCACAGGGTTCAATTCTTGGACCGACTCTCTTCTCTGTATACATCAATGATGTCGCTCTTGCTGCTGGTGATTCTCTGATCCATCTCTACGCAGACGACACTATTCTGTATACTTCTGGCCCTTCTTTTGACACTGTGTTAACAACCCTCCAGGCGAGCTTCAATGCCATACAACTCTCCTTCCGTGGCCTCCATTTGCTCTTAAATACAAGTAAAACTAAATGCATGCTCTTCAACCGATCGCTGCCTGCACCTGCCCGCCTGTCCAACATCACTACTCTGGACGGTTCTGACTTAGAATATGTGGACAACTACAAATACCTAGGTGTCTGGTTAGACTGTAAACTCTCCTTCCAGACTCACATCAAACATCTCCAATCCAAAGTTAAATCTAGAATTGGCTTCCTATTCCGCAACAAAGCATCCTTCACTCATGCTGCCAAACATACCCTTGTAAAACTGACCATCCTACCAATCCTCGACTTCGGTGATGTCATTTACAAAATAGCCTCCAAAACCCTACTCAATAAATTGGATGCAGTCTATCACAGTGCCATCCGTTTTGTCACCAAAGCCCCATATACTACCCACCACTGCGACCTGTACACTCTCGTTGGCTGGCCCTCGCTTCATACTCGTCGCCAAACCCACTGGCTCCAGGTCATCTACAAGACCCTGCTAGGTAAAGTCCCCCCTTATCTCAGCTCGCTGGTCACCATAGCAGCACCTACCTGTAGCACGCGCTCCAGCAGGTATATCTCTCTGGTCACCCCCAAAACCAATTCTTCCTTTGGCCGCCTCTCCTTCCAGTTCTCTGCTGCCAATGACTGGAACGAACTACAAAAATCTCTGAAACTGGAAACACTTATCTCCCTCACTAGCTTTAAGCACCAGCTGTCAGAGCAGCTCATAGATTACTGCACCTGTACATAGCCCATCTATAATTTAGCCCAAACAACTACCTCTTTACCTACTGTATTTATTTATTTATTTTGCTCCTTTGCACCCCATTATTTCTATCTCTACTTTTTCTATCTCTACTCTACTTTTTTTTTTTACTTGCTATATTGTATTTACTTCGCCACCATGGCCTTTTTATATTTTTATTTATATATATATTTTGTTTGCCTTCACCTCCCTTATCTCACCTCATTTGCTCATATTGTATATAGACTTATTTTTCACTGTATTATTGACTGTATGTTTGTTTTACTCCATGTGTAACTATGTGTTGTTGTATGTGTCGAACTGCTTTGCTTTATCTTGGCCAGGTCGCAATTGTAAATGAGAACGTGTTCTCAATTTGCCTACCTGGTTAAATAAAGGTGAAAAAAAAAAAAAAAAAAAAAAAAAAAATGAACGATCCACAAGTTATGAAAATGAAAGCAGGAATTATGTGCAGTATACTGACCTTGATATGCTCGTGTACACTGAGTGTACCAAACATTAGGAACACCTTCCTAATATTGAGTTGCACCCCCTTTTGCCATCAAAACAGCCTCAATTTGTCATGGCATGGACTCTACAAGGTGTTGAAAGCGTTCCACAGGGATGCTGGCCCATGTTGACTCTAATGCTTCCCACGGTTGTGTCAAGTTGGCTGGATGTCCTTTGGGTGGTGGACCATTCTCGATACACACGGGAAACTGTTGAGCATGAAAAACCGAGCAGAGTTGCAGTTCTTGACACCCTCAAAACGGTGAGCCTGGCACCTACTACCATACCCCATTCAAAGACACTTAAATATTTTGTCTTGCCTATTCACCCTCTGAATGGCACACATATACAATCCATGTCTCAATTGTCTGGAAGAAATGTTCAATAGAATACTGAGAAAGCTTTTGTCAAACCCAGACTAGGTGGACAATGCTTTATACTGTATCGTACACTCTGATCCTCTCCAGATATGAACACTTTTGTTTGTAATTTGTAACCAATTATCCAATTCAGAACAATGGTTGATGTTCTCAGAAAGACAAAATAGCAGTCTATTAAATTGGGTTCATTAAAGCTGTGAAATGAGGGAAACAACTAATGACTAATGATTCTCTAGGTAAGTGACTTTGAAGCATTGTGCACTTCATCCAGACTGTTTTCAATCATAGCCACCGGCTGATCTACCACCTACTGTGAAAATTGACTAGCAATTGATTCACAAGCTAAAATCTGGAAATTCTTTAAAAATATATGAGCCGTTAATACCACCTTAGTCTCACTGAACATCAGTAATTTTGATTTTTCATTACTAAACTCTGAACCATTTATTTCCTCCTATTTTTTTCATCCACACATACTGTATAATGCTCTTACTGGTATGAAAGGTGTACAGGCTGTGCATTAGAAAGACCTGATCGATACCTTTAGGAGCTCTGTTAAGGCCTGTTAAGTGTTGTTGTGCAGGCATGTTTGCAGCCACTGCTTTCCCTTTGGGCCAACTAAGTGACAGTTTCCAGATGGGGCTAATTTAATTTGCACTTAGACCTACCGCCTTGTCCTTTCCTATAGATTCCTTCTCTCTGTGTTTAGAGACTGTTTAGAGACTATGGGGCAGACTGTGTATTTGAGAGTGCTGCTGACCAAGAGTTGCTGTGATCATTACTGCATACTGTATTTAAACGCATATGTAAGTGTCTGCCATTTCTCCAGTGCAAACCGGTGATAAATGGATAATTGTTTTATCTGATAAGGAGAAGAAGACTTTTTTAAATCTCTGTTTCTTTAAAATAGAATCAGATGACGGGTAGGTTGAGGATTAAGCATAACAAGCAATGTAGTTGTTCTAAGACACTACATTGTGTATGATGGCCTCGGGACCATGTGGCCTCTTCTATAAACAATAAAGAAGAGTAGAGAACTCAGGTTACTGATCGAAAAGCTAAAGAAGAGAGATACCAATTCTAAAACCCCATCGAAAGTGAGTCTCCACAGACATAAGTGAAAATGAAGACAGGAAACATATTGAGGGAATTATTTTTTCCCCGTTGCCAATGATCAGTAATCACTGAAGCGTAGAGGAGAGTAATCTCAGAGAGTGGTTCAACAATTCTGTCCTTCCTGAGATTACATTATTTCCCCAAATTGCAACTGAAGCCCCTCAATCCCCCAGCCCCTGAATCAGCACTGCAGAGAGAGCTGGAAGAGACTCATGTGCCATGCCATACCAGACAAGGCGTTGAGTCATTCCATGGAGGAATGAGGCCTCCAACTGGGAATACTGCAGCACATAATGACAAAGCCAAACCACACACTGGATTCACCTGCTGGGAATAGCACACAATGGAACAAAACATCTATTCACAATCAGTCTCAGAATATACTTCACAACAGGGCCAAACAATGGATCATATACATACGTACCATAAAAAATAACACCAGAGAACTGGACCTTGTAATTGGAATCACTTAGTGATCTTACCACTGAATGATTGATTCAAATGCTTTGGCAATCATCTAACATAGGGATGGGAAATTTTGATGGGGGTGAGTGAGAGTGACTAACAAAATAAATGGGGGTCCCCCAGTCAATAATTCGACCATGATTACTACAAGTTTAGATACTGTAGCTGGCTAGACTAATTTACCAATCTAAACAATTATAGCTGACATGGGTTAATTAAGTGACTGTCAGTGACTGACATAACAAGAGAAAAACTGCTGACGCACAACCAATTTTTTGAAATTGCACCTTTTTTTGGGACATTTATCCGCGAGCCTACAAAAGGCTTCCAGTTGTCTATCCCTGATCTAACATTTGTTATAAGTGAAAATGTACTGTAACACAGGAAAGTTTGAAGCACAAGAAGATATAACACCTTTTGTTGCATAGCTGTATGACTGAATAAAGTATCTTCATATGGGTCTAACTGAATAGCTTCACATGGCTAGACAAGTTTCCCATGAGGTGATTGATTGAATTAGTGTTAAGCATCAGATATGTATTAATTCTGTGTGTGGCCTCTGGGATGGCTGTTAATTACTGACAAAGAACAGGTCGGATGGTTTATAAATACTAAAGCACCCCTGGAATGCAAAGGGGGGAAATTAGTCCCGGAAATCTTAATATCAGTTTTATGAATGCTTTTCTTGGCTAATCTTTGAAACAGTGTTCAAAGAGAGGCTTACACGTTTTGCATTTTTAATTTCTAATTTAAAAGCTAATTATATAAGTCTACCTGATAACGCTGATTGTCTTGTCAGTCACATTGAAAAAACGCTGAAGACAGGATGAGTCATGTGAATATGTTTGTGAATACAGGGATGATATTACAAGGGTGGAAAAGTGTCACATACTTTAGACCTGCAATACAAAACAGAAACATGCTTGTCTTGTACAGGGCTCCTTCTAAAGTGCTAGATCAGGGGTGTCAAAGTCAAATGGACGGAGGGCCAAATAAAATATTTAGCTACAAGCCGAGGGCCGGACTGTTCGAATGTTCATTGAAAATTTTTTAAATGACGCATATAGTCTAGTGAACCTAATTGAACCTACTGAAAACCTAACAAATATATTCCAATATGATCAGATAAATAAAGCAATATTTTCTTATGGCTCTGTCAGTAATCTTTAATTTTCAACAGACACAAAAGACAAATTTCCTTTATATAAAAATCCCCATAACATGAACATTAAATGAAAGAAACCGGTATTCAAGGCACCTTTCCCTGGCTTAGCCATCGCACCTCTGTGTGATAAGGCAAATCACCATGCTCCGTTTCTAACTCCGTCAGAAATGCCTTGAACTGGCGGTGATTCAAACCTTTGGCTCTGATAAAGTTAACTGTGCGCGTGATGATGCTCATTACATGCTCCATTTTCAAGGCTTTACCGCACAACGCTTCCTGGTGTATGATACAATGATAAGCTGTCAGCTCACCTGTCGCGTTTTCCTCTTGCATCTTTTCCCGTATCTTCGCCACCAGTCCGCTCCTGTGTCCACACATCGCAGGTGCTCCGTCGGTTGTCAAACCCACGAGTTTTTCCCAAGGCAGCTCCATCTCATTTACACAGCAGCCTACTGCTCGGTGCGTCACCGTTGCATTGTGGGAAATGTAGTATTGGTGCGTGTAAAAGATCTGCGGGCTGCCGGCTTGCTGCGGTCTGCGGGCCGGTTCTAATAATAAATCAAGATCATCCCAGGGGCCGTAAAAAACCTTCTCGCGGGCCGGATGTGGCCCGCGGGCCTTGACTCTGACATATATGTGCTAGATGATGGAGAGGGTGAAGGGATGTGTGGTGAAAGTAGGATGTCTGTGTTTATGCCCTCTCTCAAAGGACTAAAACCTGTCTGTAAAGTGTTCTTTGTAAAGCAGCAACTTTATAGAAAAGTGTACATCAAGGTGTTTGGTTGGCAAATCAATGAGTTCCAACTGAACAGGCAAGAGGCGTTTAGCGCCATCGAATCCTAAACACTTCTCCAATACAGTCTCCAAGTACACATACACCTTGTTATGAGACCATAGAACATGGAAGCACAACATTAGAATAGCAAGCATTCCTAGAAACTGCTCAATACAACTCTACTTTGTTTTTATTAACCTTGTCTCAAACATTCTAGTCATGTTCTGTGTCGCTTGAAGACTGTACGAAACTGGATGTTCAGCCTCCCTTTCTGCTGCATCAAATATTCACAATACTGATCCACTCTACTGCAGATTGGAATTACACTGAAAACATCTTGAAACTCCACAGAAAGAAAAACTAACAACGGACATGTAGCCCCTCAGGCTGTTTTCATTAAGAAAGTGCACTTTTAAATGCTTTTGTTATGTGCTGCGTTCACAATAAGTGGTTTTTAAAGAATTTGAACATACATTTATCCAGTAATAGTTCACCCGGGGCTGAATTGTTGGCAAATAAGCACAAATACGCGACATACACTTCAAAATACTAAATTAATGCATTTACAAAGCATGGGGGATGTTTGTAGAAGAAGTGCCTCAGAGAAAACTATACAACTATTTAAGCCAGTGAAGCAAAACTGGCTAAGTAGTTAATATCAACCTACACACCCATCTGAGCCCTTATAATGTCTGTTGTTTTTTCATCCTGTAGCCTACATGGTTTGTATGCAACTCATTTTCATATTGTTTACTTTAACTCTGAATAAAATATGAATGCAATCTTGAGCTGCAGTATTTCAAACGTATTTTAGATGAGCTGCTGCCCTGTCTATTTGATTTGTTACCAATTTTTTATGCAACTAAACAAAATGTACCATGACATTTTTCAGCATTCCTGATTGTGTGCTGCGTCATTCAGAGCAATGAGTAGTTGTTTTTGATACATTGTAAATGTTCCATTGTATGATTTAATTGGATCTGGTGGCCAATAAATAAAAAGAGAACTGTTTCTGGTTGTTTGAGTTTCAAGTTGAAACGGAATTTTCTATTACCACACATTGTATGCAGAAATATATTTCCAACTTATTCCATCTTCCCTAGGGTGAGGTTCTGTAATTATTGACACGAGAGTAAACACAATCAATGTTGTTGTACTTGTCAACTCTAAGTGTGAATGCATGAATGCAAAATGTGTTTGTCCAACATTATCTATATCGTCAAATGTTAGTTTTTGTTAGTTATTAACATTTAGTTATTTAGTATCATTTAGTTATTTTATTAGTATTTACCATATTCCTTATGCTCTCCTTATCTTGTACAGGGGGTACTAGCCTTTTTCTCCAATGGTACAGATATAGGATATTAATATGATCACTTTTCTGTTGCTGAGACTTTTCCTGCTCTGCAGGAAATGCAGATGAGCTTCACGATTTACGTAAATTTGTTGAAAACCCACACTAACACAGAGATATATTAACAGTATTCCACTTTTCATGTAGCCTCATTTTGACCAGCTAATTGCCTAACCCCAATCAAGCAACATTATAGGCTAAATACTTAAATCCTGTTGCTGCAGGATTATTTTGCTGCGACAATACAGATCAAATTAAGATCCTCCACTTGTAGTTCAATAGTGTGACAGATTGATTGACAGGGCAATGTTTGACCAACCATATCATGCGTATCACATTCACACTGCTTTACCTAATCTTAATTAGTGACTAGACTTTCTATGTGGCTGTCACCATGGGAAATCAGCCTGGCAAACAGATTGGAAAGCCCTGAAGAATCCCAGTCACCATCCTCCCCACAACGCATCACATAGCTTTTCCCAGTTCCTCGCTGGACTGCCAACAGGAACAGGTGACAGTGGTAAAGTTATGTGCTCGATCTAAACCAACAGCTCCAGCCTTACCCATTTTTCTGAGAAATTGATGCATGATTACGAGTGATGCGGTTACAATAAAGTGACAGAAATGACAATAAAGTCCTGCCAAAATGCACTTAAAGCGGCAATCAGCAGTTGAAACAATAGCAAAGCTGTAAAAAGCTGAGGGGAGGGGCTGGGGAAACCACTCTCAAATTCATAGACTAAACTACGGATGCAAGGACTGACTATCCATGATATCAAAATATTGATTTGAGGCTATATAGTTCTTCTTTTTTTTTTTTTACATTTACTTTGTTTACAATCATTGGAGTAAAACAAGCTTATATTTTGTGTTCTGACGGGGTACGGCAGTTGAACTAAACTCATTTATGAGTTTGATTATTCAAGAATCAATGGGCACATATCAGTGGAGATTGCTGAGGGGAGGACGTTTCATAAAAATTTCCCGATTGGAATGGTATTAAGTGCAAGGTCCCGTGTAGTTCCGTTGGTAGGGAATGGCGCTTGCAATGCCAGGGTTGCGGGTTCGATTCCCATGGGGGACCAGTACAAAAATGTATGCATTTGGATAAGAGCGTCTGCTAATTGACACAAATGCATGATTTTTAAATGTTTGATTTCACTCCATTACAGCCATTAATATCAGCAGTTTTAAGAAAAATAAGTGTTAAGAAAAAAAAATTAAAAAGCAGCAGTAAAATAACAGTAGCGAGGCTATATACAGGGGCTACCGGTACAGAGTCAATGTTAGTCGAGGTAATTGAGGTAATATGTAAATGTAGGTCAAGTTAAAATGACTATGCATAGATAATAACCAGAGAGTAGCGGCAGCGTAAAAGAGGGGGTGGGGTGGGAGGGGGCAACGCAAATAGTCTGAGTAGTCATTTGATTAGCTGTTCAGTAGTCTTATGGCTTGAAGGTACCGCTTGCCGTGCAATAGCAGAGAGAACAGTCTATGACTAGGGTGGCTGGAGTCTTTGACAATTTTTAGCGCCTTCCTCTGACACCGCCTGGTATAGAGATTCTGGATGGCAGGAAGCTTGGCCCCAGTGATGTACTGGGCCGTACACACTACCCTCTGTAGTGCCTTGCAGTCAGAGGCCGAGCAGTTTCCATACCAGGCGGTGATGCAACCAGTCAGGATGCTCTCGATGGTGCAGCTGTAGAACCTTTTGAGGATCTGAGGACCCAAGCCAAATCTTTTCAGTCTCCTGAGGGGGAATAGGCTTTGTCGTGGCCTCTTCACGACTGTCTTGGTGTTGGTGATGTGGACACCAAGGAACTTGAAGCTCTCAACCTGCTCCACTACAGCCCTATAAATGAGAACGGGGGCGTGCTTGGCCCTCCCTTTCCTGTAGTCCACAATCATCTCCTTTGTCATGATCACGTTGAGGGAGAGGTTGTTATCCTGGCACCACACGGCCAGGTCTCTGACCTACTCCCTATAGGCTGTCTCAACGTTGTAGTTGATCAGGCCTACCACTGTTGTGTCACCAGCAAAGTTAATGATGGTGTTAGAGTTGTGTCTTACCATGCAGTCATGGGTGAACAGGGAGTACTGGAGGGGACTGAGCACACAACTTTGAGGGGCACCCGTGTTGAGGATCAGCGTGGCAGACGTGTTGTTACCTGCCCTTACCACCTGGGGCCAGCCGGTCAGGAAGTCCAGGATCAAGTTGCAGAGGGAGGTGTTTATTTCCAGGGTCCTTAGCTTATTGATGAGCTTTGAGGGCCCTATGGTGTTGAACGTTAAGCTGTAGTCAATTAATTGCATTCTCACGTAGGTGTTCCTTTTGTCTAGGTGGGAAAGGGCAGTGTGGAGTGCAATAGAGATGGCATTATCTGTGGATCTGTTGGGGCGGTATGGGTCTAGGTTTTCTGGGATGATGGTGTTGATGTGAGTCATGACCAGCCTTTCAAAGCACTTCATGGCTACAGACGTGAGTGCTACGGGTCGGTAGTCATTTAGGCAGGTTACCTTAGTGTCTTTGGGCACTAGAACCATGGTGGTCTGCTTGAAAAACGTTGGTGTTACAGACTCAGTCAGGGACAGGTTGAAGATGTCAGTGAAGACACTTACCAGTTGGTCAGTGCATACTCAGAGTACAGTACACATCCTGGCCTTATGAATGTTGATGTGTTAAAAGGTCTTACTCTCATAGGGCTACGGAGAGCATGATCACACAGTCGTCCTGAACAGCTGGTGCTGTCATGCATGCTCCAGTGTTTCTAGCCTCGAAGCGAGGATAGAAGTAATTTTGCTCGTCTGGTAGGCTTGTGTCACTGGGCAGCTCGCGGTTGTGCTTCCCTTTGTAGTCTGTAATAGTTTGGAAGCCCTGCCACATCCGACGTGCATTGGAGCCGGTGTAGTACGGTTCAGTCTTAGTCCTGTATTGATGCTTTGCCTGTTTGATGGTTCGTCTGAGGGCATAGCAGGATTTCTTATAAGCGTCCAGGTTAGAGTCCCGATCCTTGAAAGTGGCAGCTCTACTCTTTAGCTCAGTGCGGATGTTGCCTGTATCCATGGCTTCTGGTTGGGGTATTTACGTACGGTCACTGTGGAGACGACGTCATTGATGCACTTATTGATGAAGCCAGTGACTGATTTAGTGTACTCCTCAATGTCAATGGAAGAATCCCGGAACATATTCCAATATTTGCTAGCAAAACAGTCCTGTAGCTTAGAATCTGCGTCATCTGACCACTTCTTTATTGACCGAGTCACTGGTGCTTCCTGCTTAAGTTTTTGCTTGTAAGCAGGAATCAAGAGGATAGAATTATGGTTCGATTTGCCAAATGGAGGGCGAGGGATAGCTTTGTATGCGTCTCTGTGTGTGGAGTAAAGGTGGTCTGGAGTTTTTTTCCCCTCTGGTTGCACATTTAACATGCTGTTAGAAATATGGTAAAAGCATTATAGTCCCCGGCCACTAGGATCGCCGCCTCTGGATGAGAGTTTTAATGTTTACTTATGGCCTTATACAGCTCATTGAGTGTGATCTTAGTGCCAGCATCGGTTTGTGGTGGTAAATAGACAACTACGAAAAATATATATGAAACTATAGGTAAACATTGTGGTCTACAGCTTATCATGAAATACTCTACATTGGAGAGCAAAACCTTGAGACTTCCTTTATGGTAATATTAATCTTGTCTTTACATACAGTTGAAGTCGGAAGTTTACATGCACCTTAGCCAAATACATTAAAACTCAGTTTTTCACAATTACTGACATTTAATCCTAGTAAAAGTTCCCTGTCTTAGATCAGTGAAGATCACCACTTTATTTTATTAAGAATGTGAAATGTCAGAATAACAGTAGAGAAAATTATTTCTTTCAACTTTTATTTCTTTCATCACATTCCCAGTGGGTCAGAAGTTTACATACACTCAATTAGTATTTGGTAGCATTGCATTTAAATTGTTTAACTTGGGTCAAACGTTTCAGGTAGTTTTCAACATGCTTCCCATAAAAAGTTGGGTGAATTTTGGCCCATTCCTCCTGACAGAGCTGGTGTAACTGAATCAGGTGGTTAGGCCTCCTTGCTCACACACGCTTTTTCAGTTCTGCCCACAAATTTTCTATAGGGTTGAAGTCAGGGCTTTGTGATGGCCACTCCAATACCTTGACTTTGTTGTCCTTCAAAGCCATTTTTCCACAACTTTGGAAGTATGCTTGAAGTATGCATTGTTCATTTGGAAGACCCATTTGCGACCAAGCTTTAACTTCCTGACTGATGTCTTGAGAAGTTGCTTCAATATATCCACATCATTTTCCATACTCATGATGCCACCTATTTTGTGAAGTGCACCAGTCCCTCCTGCAGCAAATCACCCCCACAACATGATGCTGCCACCCCTGTGCTTCACGATTGGGATGGTGTTCTTCGGCTTGCAAGCTTCCCCCTTTTTCCTCCAAACATAACGATGGTCATTATGGCCACACAGTTATATTTTTGTTTCATCAGACCAGAGGACATTTCTCCAAAAAGCACATTATTTGTCCCCATGTGCAGTTTGCGAACCGTAGTCTGGCTTTTTTATGCCAATTTTGGAGCAGTGGCTTCTTCCTTGCTTTGTGGCCTTTCAGGTTATGTCGATATAGGACTCGTTTGACTGTGGATATACAGTGGGGAGAACAAGTATTTGATACACTGCCGATTTTGCAGGTTTTCCTACTTACAAAGCATGTAGAGGTCTGTAATTTTTATCATAGGTACACTTCAACTGTGAGAGACGGAATTTAAAACAAAAATCCAGAAAATCTCATTGTATGATTTTTAAGTAATTAATTCGCATTTTATTGCATGACATAAGTATTTGATCACCTACCAACCAGTAAGAATTCCGGCTCTCACAGACCTGTTAGTTTTTCTTTAAGAAGCCCTCCTGTTCTCCACTCATTACCTGTATTAACTGCACCTGTTTGAACTCGTTACCTGTATAAAAGACACCTGTCCACCCACTCAATCAAACAGACTCCAACCTCTCCACAATGGCCAAGACCAGAGAGCTGTGTAAGGACATCAGGGATAAAATTGTAGACCTGCACAAGGCTGGGATGGGCTACAGGACAATAGGTAAGCAGCTTGGTGAGAAGGCAACAACTGTTGGCGCAATTATTAGAAAATGGAAGAAGTTCAAGATGACGGTCAATCACCCTCGGTCTGGGGCTCCATGCAAGATCTCACCTTGTGGGGCATCAATGATCATGAGGAAGGTGAGGGATCAGCCCAGAACTACACGGCAGGACCTGGTTAATGACCTGAAGAGAGCTGGGACCACAGTCTCAAAGAAAACCATTAGTAACACACTACGCCGTCATGGATTAAAATCCTGCAGCGCACGCAAGGTCCCCCTGTTCAAGCCAGCGCATGTCCAGGCCCGTCTGAAGTTTGCCAATGACCATCTGGATGATCCAGAGGAGGAATTGGAGAAGGTCATGTGGTCTGATGAGACAAAAATAGAGCTTTTTGGTCTAAACTCCACTCGCCGTGTTTGGAGGAAGAAGAAGGATTAGTACAACCCCAAGAACACCATCCTAACCGTGAAGCTTGGAGGTGGAAACATCATTCTTTGGGGATGCTTTTCTGCAAAGGGGACAGGATGACTGCACCGTATTGAGGGGAGGATGGATGGGGCCATGCATCGCGAGATCTTGGCCAACAACCTCCTTCCCTCAGTAAGAGCATTGAAGATAGGTCGTGGCTGGGTCTTCCAGCATGACAACGACCCGAAACACACAGCCAGGGCAACTAAGGAGTGGCTCCGTAAGAAGCATCTCAAGGTCCTGGAGTGGCCTAGCCAGTCTCCAGACCTGAACCCAATAGAAAATCTTTGGAGGGAGCTGAAAGTCCGTATTGCCCAGCGACAGCCCCGAAACCTGAAGGATCTGGAGAAGGTCTGTATGGAGGAGTGGGCCAAAATCCCTGCTGCAGTGTGTGCAAACCTGGTCAAGAACTACAGGAAACGTATGATCTCTGTAATTGCAAACAAAGGTTTCTGTACCAAATATTAAGTTCTGCTTTTCTGATGTATCAAATACTTATGTCATGCAATAAAATGCAAATTAATTACTTAAAAATCATACAATGTGATTTTCTGGATTTTTGTTTTAGATTCCGTCTCTCACAGTTGAAGTGTACCTGTGATAAAAATTACAGACCTCTACATGCTTTGTAAGTAGGAAAACCTGCAAAATCGGCAGTGTATCAAATACTTGTTCTCCCCACTGTAGATACTTTTGTACCTGTTTCCTCCAGCATCTTCACAATGTCGTTTTCTGTTGTTCTGGGATTGATTTGCACTTTTCGCACCAAAGTACGTTCACCTCTAGGAGACAGAACGCGTCTCCTTCCTGAGCGGTATGATGGCTGTGTGGTCCCATGGTGTTTACTTGCGTACTATTGTTTATGCAGATGACCGTGGTACCTTCAGGTGTTTTGAAAAGAATGAACTAGACTTGTGGAGGTCTACAATTTTCTTGGCTGATTTCTTTTGATTTCACCATGATGTCAAGCAAAGAGGCACTGCGTTTGAAGTTAGGCCTTGAAATACATCCACAGGTACACCTCCAATTGACTCAAATAATGTCAATTAGCCTAGCAGAAGCTTCTAAAACCATGACATAATTTTCTGGAATTTTCCAAGCTTTTTAAAGGCACAATCAACTTAGTGTATGTAAACTTCTGACCCACTGGAATTGTGATACAGTGAATTATAAGTGAAATAATCTGTCTGTAAACAATTGTTGGAAATATTGCTCGTGTCATGCACGAAGTAGATGTCCTAACTGACTTGCCAAAACTATAGAAATGTGTGTAGTGGTTGAAAAACGAGTTTTAATGACTCCAACCTAAGTGTATGTAAACTTCCGACTTCAACTCTATGTGTGAAATTAGTTTTGATTTAGAATGGACCATTATCATGCGCCTGTCTCGAAACAGGACCAGTGGAAGAAATACATTTCATCTATGCACTTAAATAGCGAATAGACTACGCTTTTCCTGTGGTTCATTTTCATGCCAAGCAGGTAGGCTATAGTCCTGTTGTAAAGAGAAGCAATGTGCTACATATTAGGAGAACTGGATCCTCCTCTTTATAATAGAGGCCATCACTCTTTTCTCATGCAATTGCATAGCCTATAGAAATGTTACGCAACATGAGCTCATGGGCTCTCATTAAATGATTGATGAGAAACATTTGCATTGACGTCAGAGTGATTATAGGGACAACATAGTGCTGAGTACCAGGCAGTTAGCAAGTTTGGTAGGCTACTGATGATTATCAGCAGCATCAGAGCTTGGAGATGCCTAATTACCGTGACTAAACGGTCACGTGGAATTGGACTGCCATCATGACTCGTGACAGCAAGTCTGGCGGTAATACAGTCACTTTATCAGCCCTAGTAGTAATTTCAGATTGCCCTTTTAACTGGTATTCACAAACAACTACATTTATCTTTAAACTGACTGACAAGCAAGGTGAGCAACAATGCCTCTTTGTGTTATGATGATGACCGAGCGTAGGTCTCTGGAATGTAAAAAAGATACCTCCCATTGGTTCTCACTGCATTGCCCCATTTCTCTTAAATGGGTATAGACATCTAGATAAATTTATTTATTTTTTATTTCACCTTTATTTAACCAGGTAGGCCAGTTGAGAACAAGTTCTCATTTACATCTGCGACCTGGCCAAGATAAAGCAAAGATAAAACAATAGCCAGCAGCATACCACCCTGCATCCCACTGCTGGCTTGCTTCTGAAGCTAAGCAGGGTTGGTCCTGGTCAGTCCCTGGATAGGAGACCAGACGATGATGAAGGGCCAGTAGGAGGCACTCTTTCCTCTGGTCTAAATTTTTTTATCCAAATACCCCAGGGTGGTGATTGGGGACACTGCCCTGTGTAGGGTGCTGCCTTTCGGGTGGGATGTTAAATGGGTTTCCTGACTCTCTGAGGTCATTAAAGATCCCATAGCACTTATTGTAAGAGTAGGGCTGTTAACCCTGGTGTCCTGGCTAAAATCCCAAGCTATCCCTCATATCATCACGGTCACCTAATCATCCCCAGCTAACAATTGGCTCATTCATCCCCCTCCTCTCCCCTGTAACTATTCTGCAGGTTGTTGCTGTAAATGAGAACGTGTTCTCAGTCAACTTACCTGGTAAAATAATATTTTTTTAAAACACAGAGTTACACATGTCAATAACACATTGCCGAAGTCAAGGATCGATAGGATAGTCAGTTTTACGAGGGTATGTTTGGCAGAATGAGTGAAGGATCCTTTGTTGCGAAATCGGAAGCTGATTCTAGATTTCATTTTGAATTGGAGATGCTGAATGTGAGTCTGGAAGGAAAGTTTAATGTCTAACCAGACATCTAGGTATTTGTAGTTGTCCACATATTCTAAGTCAGAACCGTCCAGAGTAGTGATGCTAGACGGGCAGGCAGGTGCGGGCAGCAATTGGTGGATGCATTTAGTTTTACTTGCATTTAAGAGCAGTTGGAGGTCACGGAAGGAGAGTTGTATGGCATTGAAACTCATCTGGAGGTTTGTTAACACGGTGTCCAAAGAAGGGCCAAGAGCAACATCATTGATGTATACAGAGAAAAGAGTCGGCCCGAGAATTGAACCTTGTGGCCCCCCCATAGAGACTGCCAGAGGTCCGGACAACAGGGCCTCCGATTGGACACACTGAACTCTGTCTGAGAAGTAATTGGTGAACCAGGCGAGGCAGTCATTTGAGAAACCAAGACTGTTGAGTTTGCCGATAAGAATACGGTGATTGACAGAGTCGAAAGCCTTGGCCAGGTCGATGAAGACGGCTGCACAGTATTGTCTTTTATTGATGGAGGTTATGATATCTTTTAGGACCTTGAGCGTGGCTGAGGTGCACCCATGACCAGCTCGGAAATCAGATTGCATAGCGGAGAAGGTACGGTGGGATTCTAAATGGTCGGTGATCCATAAATCAATGGATATTTCAATGACCTAATTGCATAACAGGTTCACCATCAAGTAAATGGGGCTGAAAACTTGTTGGGGATCTTGCCTTAATGTGTTACAGACCATAATAAGTCACAGTGATTGCATTTTAATGCTGTGTGAATTCGTTTTTTTGAATAGTGGTTGACTGTTGGCACTGCACAAAACATTGACAGAGACTTATTTCGCCTACAACTGAGAGAAGTCAATCAGAGGGAAGGCTGCTGCCAAGTGCTTTGTGTCTGTGTATGTCTCTGCTGGAAGGGTCACAGTCATCATGTTTCTCTCTGGTATGGCTGCACTCACACTTCCTCTTCTAATTACTAATCCATCACATTTTCCTCTGACATTTTAAATAACAAACAGGCAACTAATGTTTATTACAGCATTTAAATTCAATAAAAAATAATTAACTGACCCTCAGGTTCATCAGTAAAATGATTTTTTTAAGTAGTATATAAACTTTTTATAAGATATATTCTTTTCAACTTTGGATAACTTGTATTGTGTCTACTTAGATGCAAATCAAACTATGTCAAAAATAATAATCTGCTGACTGTTTCAAATTGTACCAGCCAACTCTCCAAACTTCAGGAGGGAGGACATGATCCAGTATGCTGTCCATCCTTTAGAGGTGACATGAGGTCGGGGTTCTTATGGTTGTTCAGTGGACAGTCTTTATCCCTCTGAGTGGAAAATTACCAAGGTATTTTTACAGGGCACTGCATGGGGAGGGCCGCACAAACAATCAATCACAGAGGACTAAAGGGGCCAGGGCGTGTGCAGAGAGATGAGGGTTCAATCTGACTGATGAGTAATTGCAGGACAGTCCTGTCAGTGATGCTAGCCAGCAATTAATACCACTCCCACCAACTGTGCAGGGGTCTGGAGTGTGCCTGATGGAGCAACTGATTTTAAAGCACAGTTAATGGTTGGGTCCAGGAAACAAACCAAATTGTAGCGTCTCTTACATCTGCTGTTTGAAATGCAGTACATTACACAGAGAATCAATACTCACCTCTTTTTAGATAAGGTTAATCCCGTGACTTTGGTTAACAGGGAAAATGTATCCACTGTATATTTCAAGTTAATGACTTAGTGCTGACTACATTTGCCACACAACAAGGGCCAAATTAGTGCTCATAGGAGGCAGAAATAATTTGTTGTGGATAATTGTGAAATTAAAATAATTTCATGAAAGCCTTTGTCATTTAACAGTACTCCCATTGGTCATGGGCTGGGGCCTGTAGATGTAGCTAAGGGTTTTGAGCGATGACTGACTTTAGATGAAGACGTGAACGTCACACTGAGCCCAGGGGCGCTGATGGCTAGGCAAGACAATGAAAATCCAAAATATGAAAACGATTAAAAACATCCTATTAAATAACTTAACTTGTTGTTTATTATATTACATTTCCCCTCAACACATACAGACCACCACCTTTATCACAGGCTCACGCATACACAAGAAAAGTAGGCTGTTTTAATTGAAACATTTTCCCATGGGACTGACTGAAGATGTTTGGAAGGGTTGGAAGAAAATGAAATATGCTCTAGTTTATGAGATTTTTCATCCCAGTGACAAAAAAATTGGTGGAGGTGGGGAATAACTGGTGAACAGAAGTCAAGATCACTATGATTTCAGCTAAAAGACTGCATGTAGACTAGCCAGGGTACCAGTCTGTCTCTGCTCTCTTGCCAACTCCTAATGTAATTGTCATGCCAAACAGATGATGTGTTTGGTATGACAATGACAGCAATGGAGTTGGCAAGAGCACAAACAGATCTGGGACCAGGCTACACAGAGACAGACGTTGGAGAGAATTAATCATACAACTCCTCAGCTGCCATTTTTCTCTTCAGATCTCTGTGAACTAGTAAATGGTGAGGAGACAGATTAAAAGACTAGTATGAGTGAAGTTGCCTTAGTTCTTACAACAAACTTGTGATTGTAGGTCTGGCTGGCAGTCCTTTCCATACATGCCCTTGCATAGACTCAAAGCATGTGTTACAAATTTGAAATTCCATACTATAATATTCAAACCACAAGTAAATATGTTATCTTATAGGGTACAGTACACATTATCTGGCTCATGACGTTCAAGTCAAGAACATCTCAGAAATTGCTTAGTGGGCCCCTCTGCTCTATTTAGTGACAGGACGTGTTACTTTGCATGGGGAGATTTTAGTTGGCTGGTTCACTCTGTCAAGCCAGTGCATCAAAACCTCATCGCAGGCAGAGGGAGATCTCAGAGATAGACAGGATCCCTCAGTCAGAGTCGGCCCGCTTCACACACTTTGTTCCTGCCTTAGAAACACAAGCCCCTACTGAGCACAGCTCAATAATGCACACTAGTCAGCAGGGGAGTTGAGAGATTTGCAGCCAACCTCAGAACTCAACGTTTAAGTGGATACCCAGCAAACCAGGAACATTCCCAGAACATTAGGTAAGATTCCCATGAAGTTCTAGTTAGGGTTTTATCTAACATTAGAATGACAACATCCCAAAAACATTCAGAGAATGATTTTCATAAAATCTCTTTATTTATCAAATGATGAAATATCCTTGGAATGTTCTCCTAACATTCACTAACATGTTGTGCACAACCACCACAGAACATTTTGCATACAACAATTGCCTGATGTTGCAAGAACATTCCTTTAACACATTTAATATGTTCTATAAAGGTTCCCAGAATGTTTTATTAGGTTGTGGGAACAGTCTGGTGTCAACAGTCATTGTGGGGACATCACAGAATATATGTTCCCAAAACACATCAACTGTCCAGTTGTGCAGATGTTTCTACACTGTTTATTTTACAGTGCAAAAAAAAACATTACATTGATGTTACAAGAACGTTCCCACAACACATTTTGCCTGTTCTTTAAAGGTTCACAGAATGTTTCATTAGGTTGTGGGAACAGTCTGGTGGTAACATTGTGGGGACATCACAAAAGATATGTTCCCAAAATTCAAAAACTGTCCATTGGTCTGACATTCAGATAATGTTTGTATCAGGGTGCACAAAACATTCCTTTGATGTTGCAAGAATGAAATAAGTCTGTTTTTATTTTGTTCATAGCATATTTGATTTAGGTTAAACATAATATTCCATTGATGTTTACACAATATACATGTATCTTATCTTGGAGGTTAGACCATTTCAAGAACACTTAGAAAATGTCATATTTAAGTTTTACCACAACATTCTCAGCATGCAAATTAAAGAAGATTGGAATACATTACCATTATCTTTCTCTCCAGATTTAATGCCAATTCACATTTGAGAACTGTATTGTAGGTGATATAGAGACACATGGCATTTTAATTTAATTCCTAGGACATTTGAACAGCATTTAATCATACAAGCACAACAATATGTTTTAATCTTCATATGTCGACAATCTACACATGTGGTGTTTGAAACTGCAATGTTTGGTTCCCAAGCCAGGGCTTTTATCATCTGCACCACCAGGTAAATTCTCTTTCATCATCTTTTTTTCAGTATATGGCCATGGCAGTAAGGTCAATCAGGAATTCCATGCTTCCTTTTTATTCTTCTCAGAAATAACTAACCCAGGGAAATACTGGTAACTAGGTTATTCACCATCACTTCACCCATCCTCTTTAAATGCTGCATACTTCTGGGCCCATATTTACAAGGTATTAAAGACTCTGAGTGGTAATCTAGGATCACTTATGCTTTTCAGATCTTGAAAAATAAGCCAGGAGGGACCATATCAAGAGTCTCAAAGTAGGAATTATATCTGGTGCGTTTTTAAAAAGTTGAACAGTACATTTTGACACAATGTTTACAGTTAGTCTATACTGGATGTGTAAATCAGGCCGAAATAAAGACATCCTATTTTTTAGGAGGGTATATCTGAGCCTCTTTCTAAGAAACATGGTTACAGAATATGTGGGATTCAATCTGCAATATTTGGAACTGCAGGAAGATAATGAACCCTCTGCACCACCAGGGGATAGCTGTGCCCTTGTATGGGTTTTTTTCTCTGTCAAATATGGTCAACCAGTTATTAAAATGTTACCATCCTCTTCATATGCTGTGTACTTGTAACACTGTATTTTATGATTTTCTTTCGTCATCACGTGTTGAAAGTCTTTTATGTGATTTTATACTGAACAAAAATACAAACTCAACATGTACAGTGTTGTTCCCATGTTTCATGAGCTGAAAATAAAGATCACAGAAATGTTCCATGCGAACAAAAGTATTTTTTGCACGAATATGTTTATGTCCCTGTTAGTAAGCATTTCTCCTTTGCCAAGATAATCCATCCACCTGACAGGTGTGGCATATCAAGAAGCTGATTAAACAGCATGTACATTACACAGGTGCACCTTGTGCTAGAGACAATAAAAGGCCACTCTAAAATTTGCCACATAACACAGTGTCACAGATGTCTCAAGTTTTGAGGGAGCATGCAATTGGCATGCTGACTGCAGGAATATCACCAGAGGTGTTGCCAAATAATTGAATGTTCATTTCTCTACCATAAGCCGCCTCCAATGTCATTTTAGAGAATTTTAATTCAGTCTTCACCTGTGGTATTCTCTGAGGGGGGGGGGGGGGGGTGTTGAGGAGTGATTAGGGAGTAATTTATGTATTTATTTATATCGACAGATTTCCTTTTAAGAACTGTAACAGTAAAATCTTTGAAATTGTTGCATGTTCCGTTTATATTTTGGGAGCCTGGGTTAGTTATGTCTCAGAAGGATAAAAGGGAAGCATGGAATTCCTGATTGACCTTACTGCCATGACCATATACTGAAAAAAGATGATGAAATAGTATTTCTGTCTATATTAAAGTGCTTTTGTGGAGGAAAACTCATTCTGATTGGCCGGGTCTAGCTCCCCAGTGGGTGGGCCTGGCTCCCAAGTGGGTGGGCCTATGCCCTCCGAGGCCCACCCACGGCTACTGCCCAGTCGTGATATTCATTGATTAGGCAGTCATTTATTTAATTCATTTATTTATTTATTTATATTGACTGATTTCATTTTAAGAACTGTAACTTAGTAAATTCTTTGAAATTGTTGCCTGCTGCATTTACATTTTTGTTCAGTGTTACAATTGAGCTTCCTTTAAAGTATTATTGTATATTCATATTATTCTAAAATACAGACTCAGAACCTTCAAACCAAATAATATATTGTTTGACCTTTTCTCAATTTCAAAATTACTTTTCATTAGACTTTCAACATGTGATGATGAGAGAAAATCATAAAATACCGTGTTTTAAGTACACAGTATATGAAGAGGATGGGAACATTTTAATAAGTGTACTGTGTTCTGTGTCCTGATTGACCATATTTGACTGAAGAAAAAATACAAGGTCACTGCTATCCCCTGGTGGTGCAGAGGGTTAATGATCTGGCTAGGGAACCAAACATTGCAGGTTGTCAACATATGAAGAGCAAAACATATAGTTATGTTCATATGATTAAATGTTCAAATGTCCTGTAAATTAAAATGCTATGTGTCTCTATATTCTATTATACAGTCCTCAAATGTGAACTGCCATCAAATCTGGAAAGAAACATAACAGGGATAATTTCCAATCTGCCTTCTTATGCTTTAAGGAGATACACATTTGCATGCTGAGAAAGTTGTGGTAATGTTAGGTGAAACTTCAATATAACATTTTTGAAATGTTCTTGAAATGTTCTGAGGTACATTTATACAAAGTAAAATGTATATTGTGTGAACATCAATGGAATTTTATGTTAAACCTAAAACAAATACGCTATGTATGTCATAGAAATGGACTTACTTCATTCTTACAACATTAAGGCGATATCCTGTGTAACCTAACTTAAAAATGGTATCAACGTCATCACAACTGAGCATGTTTTTTTTATAATGTACCCACACTGTTCCTAAAACCTAATTACATTTTCTGGGAACATTTAAAGACCTAAGAAAGGCTGTTCTGTCAACATTCTTGCAACATCAAAGGAATGTTTTGTGCACCCTGATACAAACATTATCTGAATGTCAGCACAAACCTAAATACATGTTTTAGGAACTTTTAAAGAACATAAAACATGTGTTCTGGGAACGTTCTTTGAAAATCAGGCAAATGTTTTTTGCAACCTAATAGAAACGTTGCAATAATCAGCACAAATGACATTTTTTATGTTTTGGAACAATATCTCCAGCCATGTGTATAAAATGATCCCACAACCTAATTAAACATTCTGGGAACCTTTAAAGAACAGGCTAAATGTGTTCTGGGAATGTTCTTTTAATACCAGATTAATGTTTTATACACTCTGAAATAAACAGTTTTTGTGTTTTGGGAACACATATTTTGTGATGTCCCCACAATGTTCCCACAACCTAATGAAACATTCTAGGAACCTTTAAATAACCTATTAAAAGTTTTCTTGTAATGTTCTTGTAACATCAGGTGAGTGTTTTTTTGTACCCAAAAAGAAAGAATCATGTAGAATCAACTGGAAAGTTTTTGTGTTTTGGGAACATATATTTTGTGATGTCCCCACATTGTTCTTCCCACACCCTAATGAAACATTCTGTGAACCTTTAAAAAAAAAGATTAAATGTGTTCTAGCAATGTTCTTGCATGATCAGGCAACTGTTTTATACAAACATTCTATAATAATAATTTTGGTTTGCTGGTTATTCTGTTAAGTTAAGCAAGTACAGGGCAGTGTCACTTCTGCAAAATGTTGTATGAATCTACTGTACCATGTTTATATTGCTTAGGATGGATGCACTATCCTCTCTAACGTGTTTTACCACATAGGCTTTCCTCAAGATGGGTTCACAGAGTTTTCTGACTGTGTCCTCTGCAAAGGTAATCTAGAGTATGCACTATTTTCTACCCTTGATGATTTTAGAATTTTTAATTTTATTTTGTTGACATTATTCAATTAATTTCATCAGGAAAGATACCAAAAATTATACATAACCTACGTAATAGGTGATCATTTGCAAGCTGCAAAGTTGTGCAAGAGGACTATTTCACAGGAAAGAGACACAGTATAGGAGAGGACACTCTGCAACCCTGAGTGGATATTGTCTTGACACCCTCTTTTGTATTTTATCTATTTAGTTCACTTTCAACCCCACTACCATTAGCCGCAAGGTGAATGTGTTTTCATCTACTCCCTTCACCTCCTATCCTGTGTTAGAATAGGTCAACTGCCAAAGCAAACATGCAAGCCGTGCCAGCCTAGCTCAGCAGTTGAAAGTTGATTACCACATTTCTTTGTATGTTGGTATTTATTACTGATAAATCGCTGTACGGATTACTGTTCCCAATTTCATAAATACATGGCTCTCTTCATCCTTCACAATTCACTCGTTTCTCTCCCCAATCTACTTTGAAGACACTGCATTGTGAATCACATGTATCCAATAGTTTCTTCTATGTACTATAACGTCCACTGGGCTCCCCTTGCACCGCAGGGTTATTCTCACCCAAGAGTGCATGGAGGCATGAAATTCTGGCTCCTGCTGCAGGCGTTTTCCATGTCATTTGCCATCCATGGACATCAGAATAATGCTGTAGCCCAGGGAGGGAAACAGAGTTATGTAGACAAAAAATAAATCAGCGCTTGGGATAACAGAGCTTCACAAATTCAGCCTGATGCCAGCTGTGGCTGATCATTCATGCATGTCTCTTTAATCAAAGGTGGAGGGAAGGCAGGACTTTTCCTTCAGCAAAATCAGGGTTTATCCAGAGGAGATTTCAACATCAAATCACAGGTTAAGACCAAAAGACAGAACATACTCTTACTCTTATCATTACATCCAGTTAATTATAAATCTATTGTGAGATTGAGCCCATATTTATTTACATAGAATTCTACATAAGCAGTTATTAAAAAATGTAGCTCACGTTTTAATAATCTTACAAACAATTCAAAAGACTCAAATGTTTTATATGACTGATGTTTCAATTCTGTACAGATTGGAGATGCATTAATACAATACTGAGATTAAATACATCCAAAGCTCTGAGCGAAGGATTCATTGTTTCTGTCCTCATTTACTTTTGATTGTACATTTAAGTCTTGTAACCTCTGTTGGTAACCATTGTCCCATAAGATGATAGATACTTTTTCAGGGCTGTCAGACTGTCAGCAACACCATCTGACATGTACATACGGCACCAGCAAGAAATCAGTCAGAAAAAAGTGACTATCAAACTTTTTCCTCATGCTGAAATACTTGACCCCAACTAGCATACAATAATACAATATTTAACCAACTTTTTAATTTTCCTGAAGCTCCATTGGTAACTCCATTGGTTTTAAATGAGTAACACCCACATACTGCCAACAACAAATGATCATGAACAACCTTTTGACCTCAGCAATAATGCCCTATGCTACACCAGCATCAGGTCACTAGCCCGAGGACGGCATACAATGTAAAACATGCTAGATGAGGGACATAGACTTTTGGTTCAAAAATGGTATTACCATTTGCTGGTAAAACCAAAGTGTGAATTGCAGTCTTTCCTTGTTCATAAACTGCTTTTAAGGCTAGGAATCAAATATCAAAATATCAAGCATTCTTATTACAAAATGGCATCGCAAAAAAAACAACTTTAGTCAAATGGTCTCAAAAAAAGCTAATTGCTGACACGAAGTACAGGAATCAACACACTGTGGGGACTTCGGCAATTGTTTTCTGATAATTTTAGCTTAAAAAATAGGGATAAGAACAAGACCTGTAGATGAACTGTTGACATCAAAGGAAATATACTGTGACCTACCCTTCACCTCTGTTTACAATTTGTTTGAATTTCATTTCCTTCCCAATTTGCTTTAATGTTGTTATTCTTTTGATCCCTTTGAACGAATACCAATACATAATAAGGAATATAATTAAATGCTGCTAAACATAACAGTAATCGGGATTTTAATGCGAGAACTTTAAAGCCATGAGGAAATTATTTGTTGTAACATATTAAATTAGAAGCTGTTCTGGAACTAAATGGGAAATGACAGGGATATAGTAGGCTAGTTATTTTCAAACTGTTTGGACCTTCATCACTAGTGCTGTGCCATTCATTAAAAACTCATTAGCAGAGGTACAGATAGCGCAGATCATTTTGGGAAACTGATATAAACTTTAGAACCTAATACACAAGTAAAAAATTCAAAAGACTCAAAAATATACATGAAATCAGAAAGCATGTTAATACAAAAAGACATAGATACAATACTGCATGAAATCAAAAGCTCTCTACAAAGACTGCCTGCCTTTAATTTCACTGTCATTGTTCTTACTGCATCAAAACCCCAAGCTTAATTCACTCTACACTTAAAGGACATACAAGGTGTGGGGTAAAACACACTCTGTCATGGCAGGAGACACCTGTCTGACAGAAGGTGGATGGAGGCTGACAGCACTAAGAAACCTAAATATTCCAAGCCAATCAGAGGGATGCTGTAGGAGCGTCCTGCAGGCAAGGAGATTTGCTGAAGCGAGACGCAGGGTTCAGAGATCATATCAGCATGGCACGTCTGTAACAAACTATGCCGACAATCCCTTTCAACTCCCCTCCGAGGTGGTTGGCATGTGCTGTTAAGTCAATAGTGAAATGTGGGGAGCATATTGATTTTCTGCTGGAGTCTCCCATACATCATGGCATGTTTTGGCCTCTAGATTCTGACAGTCAGAGAGCTGGTCCAATTTAAAATCTCATGGCTCATTTCAGATAACTTTTATGATATGATCTGAATACAGAGAGATGGTTTTCTGACATAATAAAAAGACAAGTGTATTGTAGCATTATTTTTCTTGTGCCAAATAGAAAACAACACTTGTGTTTCAGAAAATAGTATCATGCATAGTAAAAAAAAATTAAACACCTCGCTGAAATGGCATTTTCCTCAGTCAAGTGAACACTAACACATTTTCCAGTTTGGAATTTAACTTCGCAGTAATTCAGAAAGAAATTAGGCTAGTTCTTCTTGCTCATGTATAAATTCAATCTCAGAGTTGTACACTCTTAGAAAAAAAGGTGTTATATAGAACCTAAAAGGGTTATTTGGCTGTCCCCATAGGATAACCCTTTTGAAGAACCCTTTTTGGTTCCAGGTAGAACCCTTTTTGTTCCAGTGAGAACCCTTTTGGGTTCCATGTGGAACCCTTTCCACGGAGGGTTCTTCGTGGAACCCAAAAGGGCTACACCTGAAACCAAAAAGGGTTCTAACTGGAACCAAAAAGGGTTATCCTATGGGGACAGCCAAATAACATCATTCAGACACATATCAGAGTAACAAACCATACATTGAAATGATTATACATTTATATACAGTAATGCATACTGGACAGCATAAGACCATTCGGTTGTCGAGGTCTGTGATACTCTTTGCCAGGTACAGATACCAGTATGCTGCTGATGTCCAGAGTTGGAACAGCTGAGTGCTTACATATTGGTCAAAGATAATACATTTCATGAAGACTATAAGGCTATCTGGACTGTGGACAGCAGTTTTAGACAGAGGTCATATGTCTTTAAGTATATCATTTAGGCTTGATAATATTGTCTGACCAGCAGGAGCATTAATGCAGTACGTGGAAATGGTAAAATAGTATAACTGATGTTTGACAACAATTTCTGTCTTCAATGGAAGACCAGACTAATTCAATTACTTTGAGTTCCATTTAAATGTATAAAGTGTTTTATTTGAGTAAAGTACAGAGAGCATCTGCCAATCCTCCCTCCTCTCCTTTGAAAGTGCTGGCAATGTTTATCTGCTCACAGCGTCATTGCTCTCAGTCAAATTGAAAACCCATCAGGACAAAGAGATTTTGTGGCAAAGGTGTGCTATAATTGCTTTCTCGGATTAAATAAATAATATCAGGAAAATGTTAATGGATTATTGGACCCTGGTGGTCATGGTTAGAGCGTTGGGCCAGTAACCGAAAGGTTGCTGGATCGAATCCCCGAGCTGACAAGGTAAAAATCTGTCGTTCTGCCTCTGAGCAAGGCAGGTAACCCACTGTTCCCCAGGCGCCAAAGACGTGGATGTCGATTAAAGGCAGCCCCCCGCATCTTTCTGATTCAGAAGGGTTGGGTTAAATGCGGAAGACACATTTCAGTTGAATACATTCAGTTGTACAACTGACTAGGTATTCCCCTTTCCCTTTCTTCGCCAAACGTTGGATGCAGGAGCAAATGACTGAAAACGGATTAAATATTTATTAAATTATGATTTTAGCATGCAAGGATATTATGATATTTAGCATGTATTTATTGCACAACACTCACGTAAAGGATAACTTCCTTAGCACAAATGAACATTTCTTAAACCTTCTTGAATATCCCACCATCACATATAGTTTTGTGAAGTTGTGTGTGCAAGTGCATTCTAAAAATAATATCAGTAAAGGGATCATCTATGTTCACCGGTAACAGCTATTGAATTCCAACTTGCTAAGATTGAATGTACATTTTTAAATCTGCTTGAGTGCAGAAAATCTCCAACTCAGGTCTGCTATGATGATCCACCTGGTATTCCAGCTCAGATAACAAACGTGCAGATTGGGATTTTTTATGTTAGGACAAGAATAAGTAATCTACAAGCTAGTTTGGGAAGAGAAGAATATCTATATAAAAAGTGTAACTCACTTTTGCAGTGCAACTTAAAGCCAAGTTGGCCTGATTAAATAGCTTTTTATGGCTTTTGAAACATAGCATGTTTGTAAAGCTTCAGTTTTACAATCTCTACCTTTCCTTCCCATATTGCTGGTGCTGAAATAGAACGTGTTCCATTTTCTCCATCTCTTCCTGAGAGTAGTCACACCTCCCAGTCAGATGTTTCCTACCAATTTCAATGTACTATTGAGCCTCCCTTCTCTCTCAACTTGAGGACCTCTCTGCCCTCACCTTTTCCTTGATCTTATACGTGTCTTCCCTTTCCCTCCCTCTTCCACAACTCTTACCATTTGTTTTTAGCCACTGTTCTTATCAACCCCTTGGCTTCTGCTTTACTGATTGACAATTACATTTCAACATTAGGATGTTTGAGAACCTGCTTGGCGAGAACATCCACCTCCTCATTCCCCCATACTCCCACATGAGCTGGTACCCAGAGGGACTTCACAAATACCCCCATCTGTTTCACCCTATACAAACACTCCAAAATCTAATACAATAGATCTGGTCTGCTCTGAAACACAAATACATTTAAGCACATCAGTTCTGCGCAGGAGTCAGAATAGATGGCTACCCTGTTTGGCCTCACCTTCCCCACACTCTGCAGCCAAGATTATAGCCAGCAACTCCATTGTGTAACCAGATAAATGATCTGTTGCTCTTTTTGTCACTGCCACCTTAAACTCAGTAACACTAAAAGCTCCTTAGATCCATCTGTGAATATATTCAAGAAAGCATAGTACTGTGTTGTTAAATGTTCGCTTACAATATTTACTGGATCTACTCTTTCTTCACCAGCTCTTACCCTCTCAAGCAACCCTAGGTCTATCTTCATTGGCTTCATGAGTTGTGAAGCTAGAAGGCTTCGCCTCAGTGGATTCCTGGAGTAGCTGCGCTTTCTACTGGACAATTGGTGAACCTAGCCAGACCAGTCAATTTACACTAGGTTACGTCTGATCAATAATATAATAATAATATAATGAATACTCTAAGCATCACACTGAAGAAATGTATAATTAGTGTGTGCGTTTTGAAATAAATATTGAATCAGTAGCCTACGAATTAGCAATAAAAAAGCTCCACTCATAATCTTTGAAAATTAAACTACACTAGTGTGGAACACAAGTCTACCAAAGAGATTATATCAAACAAGCGCAGCTAATTGCATTCTGAGGTCAAGTGTTAAAAATATAAAAAATACAATTCCATCACTTTATAATATAACCAGTAATACCACGACTCCTGGACTGCATTGCAACTCCCAGACTGCATTGAAACTCCCAGGATGCAATGCTCCACTGGCTAATGTTAGCAATTAGCAAGCCCAGCCGAAGTCTAAATATACATGCCGTTACACATTTATTTTGGGTTATAACCATATTATAATGCTCACATGAATATAATGCTGAATACATGTCCATTATGATGGTTAGTTAGAAAACTAACTAGCCCAACTGCTACATCCAAAATAATGGTGTTTGCAACAATAACAGTCCAGATTACAGTTTTTCCCAATTGTTTACTCACTAAAATTGGAACTTGAAATGCAATCACCGAAACCTGAAACTCATGTACCAAATCCCTAAACTAAGTCTGCAAAATTTCAAGCACAATTCCTGCTTTACACTCAGTTTTCAATTCTATATCACACTTTTTGCAAAACACTACACACAGTTCTCTACATTAGGCACAACATTCAAAATTAAAATATCTTTAGTCCCTTTGGAAAGCAACGCCAATCACAATGCCAGGCTCTATACACCAATTGGCAACACCCATTCCTCACAGGTGTAAACACTAGTTGCTGAATTGTTCACTTAGAAATCAGAGCTTTAGCTCTATAAAAGGCCACAGATGAGCTCTCCTGTTTTGGAGGAAAATGGAAGTCATTGGTGAAGCAAGAGCTAGAGGTGAAGGAGTAAAAGGAAGAGGAGGACTAGGACAAGACATGACAGTTGTCTCAGATGAGATCAGGGCCACATTGGTTGACCATGTGCTCATACATGGACTGAGTATGAGGGAGGCTGGGCAGAGAGTTCAGCCCAGCCTGAGCCGCTACACGGTTGCATCTTTCATCCGTACATTCAGAAATGAGAACCAGTAAGTTACCTACCATCTATACTATGCTCTTTATGTATGTATACTGTAGTATACAGCAGTCCAACATATTAGTAGACCTATGTTACTCAGTGATTGTTGGCCAATGTTACAGTAATGTCATTTCATATTGAAAGAAAATTGATTATTTTAGCTTACTGTAACCAATCATATCATATTTGTGGATTTTCTGCAGAACTGAGACATGGCCATGCCATGGTGGAAGACACCGGATGTTCACACCAGAACAAGAGACCGCTATTGTGAAAATCTGAGTGGAAAACAATACCAGTAGACTACGAGAAATCCAGAACCACATAATTGCAGACAACACAATATTCAATAATATTCACCAGGTGGGCTTGTCTACATTGAACCGTGTATTACAGCGGTACCAAATGCGGATGAAACAGGTCTACAGGGTGCCATTTGAGCGAAACTCAGAGAGGGTTAAAGAACAGCGCTATGAATATGTGCAAGTAAGTACTATACTATGAATTTACTATCATATCAGCACTGTATAGACACATTACAGTACTGTATTCCAGTGTATTGTGCCTCACCAATTGACTGCTCTAGGTCTATGTCAGATATTGTCTTGTCTGTTTCAGAAAGTCTTGGAGCTGGATGCCGATGCAATTCAGAACGTTTATATTTACAGTGAGGCTGGCTTCAACCTAGCCAAAAGACGGGGACGGGGACGGAACATTATTGACCGCTGTGCCATTGTGAATGCCCCAGGACAGCGGGGAGGGAATATCACCATGTGCGCAGCCGTTTTGCTAACAGTGATTGAGTTAAATTATTAGCCTAAATTATGACCCCCATAACCCACTTTACCATACCCTAGGTTTAGATGAACTGACACTAATGCATTGACATCTGTGTGAGTCAAGACATCTGTGTGAGTCAAGCTCCAAAGATTCTTTGTTAGTCAACCACCAAAGATCTTTCAAGTAGTGAGTGACATGTCAACTTACTGTATGCAATTAGCTTAGCATAAGCCATGCATTAGCATCCACTAACACATACAACTGAAATCATAGTTGTAATGTTGACTGTGTAGGCTATATGCATATATCTAAAGCTTCTAAATCTTTAAAAAACCAGAGGGCTCTGAGGGGAAAGGCTATTTTATTTCCCTCACTATTAGTTTGCCAAAAAAGAAACCAAGGTTGTTGTTAAAGGCATGCGAAATAGAACAGTGAGATGAGGCCGCTCAGCCTCGCCTGCTTATCGGACTACCAGTAGGCTACTTTATCGATCCCAGGACCTCATCAAGATGTTTGCTGTGGATGGGTAGAGACACACTGAAGAAGTCTATATCCAATCTGTTTTTGTGCTAATCTAAAACGTTGTCTTGCTGTGTTTACGGACAGAAAAACCTCCTAAGAATATGTTAAAACAAGTAATAAATCATCCAATTAAAAATGGATTTACATTAGGGTAGGTAGACTTCTTCCTAAGGAGCCTTGGCAGGAATCAGCTACTCTGTCTCCGTCTAAGTTCAAAGATATTTTAACGATGCTGACATACTGTACTATCTTTTCACAATGGTAATTTCTATCTCACATGCCTCTGTGAGATAAAATAATGGCTCCATTTGTGTGTCAAGTGAGACAGCCTGTGGAAATTCCCTCCACAGTGTGTCTTTTCATTGCCTCGATGCAAGCGTTTCATTGCCCGGCAAAAATGGCCCCTCCTGCCATTACGGGAGCTTGTCAAGTATTTGTGCTTTCATCTGTCTTCATCACATAGCTCGAAGTACAAAACATCAAGTCACCACTACAAAAGGCCAACCTCTTACTTCACCTTCTCACACACCCTTTCAACGAAGTCTCCATTCTGATGCATGAGTTTATTAACTGACAAATAGGTTAATCTTCTTCCTCAGCATTTTACTGGCTCAAAATAACTTCTATTGAGCTCTGGCTGCTACATTAACTAACTGCTAAAAGTTTAAGGCTAATGAGGGAACTTTCAGCTCCAGCTGGCTGTGATTTCTCTTTTTCTTTTTTACAAGTCAGTAATATCTCATCATTGGACACTCTGGAATGCCGTGGGACTTGCAGCCTACACTTGTCAACATCTGCCAGGAGCAGGGGAACTGATTATAGGATAGAAAACTGGTATTTAGACTGTAAACCAATCACACAACTTTATTCAAAAGACAAATGTGTGTCCCTCCAATGCCAGTCACAAAGGTGATCTTAATCATGTTTGACTGTTCAATAAATCTCAAAGCCATAATGCAAAATAAGCCATGGGAAATTATGAATATCACTATGGATACAAATTGTAAGTGGTTTGAATATCCTCTACAACCCTTAGTGCTATTCAGCTTATTTCTTTCACAACCCATGGCAGCAACAGGCACAAAAAAAGGCAGCAAAATGTTTTTAGTTGGACTAGTTGGATGTAGCTTCTTTAGATAGACAGGTTACTTCTGTCAGTGTACGAAAGCTCCAGCTTAACAAGAGGATTCGGAAATGGGAAGCTTGTCACCGGTAACAACACTGCTGGTAACACAATCTGTTTGTTGCCCTAGCTAAACATGAACACAATTTCTGCCCGCATTTTAAGCCTGCCTACCCAAACTCCTGATTTGATGGGAGAGATGACTGTCTGAAGAGGACCATCCCCTGATTTTTTTCCCCCTTTCAAAATGTCAGAGAGAAGCCAACATCCTCTTTAGACCTTGTGCTATTGCTTAGCTTACGTTTCTTGAAGGTTTGGGATATGCGAAACTAAGTTGGATGCACAAAATAATTACATTGTCCATTCATCAAATTAAATATGTATTATTGATATGAAAATGAAAGGGTGCACCTCATTTATGTCGCACCTTTAGATTTTTTGAAACATTTCAGATGATTTATTAAATGTGTTTTGGATAGCGCAATTACCAAAGGGAAAAAGATTAAATAAATAAATACATACCCCCTGTCCATATAAACGGTACCAAATTAAAATAATTTTTACAAAATAGTTGAGCTATTTCCATTCCTCCAACATGTGGTTGCCTGACAGGTCAAATTTGACTCTAATTGGATCCTTTCTTCCCTCCCCATTGACACTGCAGGTGACCAGAAAAGAAAGGAACTGCATACATGGCCAAACCAAAGTAAATACCACCGGAACCAATTATATTCTTCATTCAACACCAAAAGTAATGTATGTTCCATGACTAGCAGTGTCCCATTTTATGAACTGATTCCTATTTCATTCACAGTGGTGAGGCATTAGCGGACCCCTGCCACGGTGTCAGAAATAACACATAGTTCATGTGATGGTTGTTTATAAAACATTCAATATTAGATCAGAGTAAATCGATGCCTGCATGTTTACTTATTTACCTATCAAAATCAGAGGTATAAGCGAGATAAGGATAGAGGTGTTCCCAAACCGTAAACCGTCTCTTCTCTAAACAAGCACAACCTGAACAATCAAAGGATTTGATGGATGGAGTTCTTCAGAGTTTTAAATGACATCTCCCATGTACAAAAATAGATTTATAGAACAATTTAATTATCTTAATCATCACAACTCTCAGTCTGATAATTCAAATATTTGTGTTTGCTTGAAGCAAGTTTTTTACTTGTCATCAGCATGAAGTGCATTCTGAGTTGTTTCAGTTAAAAGGCATAATATGTTGTTGGGTGATTCATTGAACACATATTGTATTTTTCTGGGATGATCCCTAGCAGCCCCCAGCACTTCATCAGATGTTCTAGCATAATGTCACATTTTTCTGCCATGTGGTGTCAGTGCAAAGAAAAAACTGGAGCCTTTGCAATCTGTTGCCTCCCAAGAGTAGATTACCTGAGGATGGTCTCTGGCCTTATCATTTCAGTCTAGTTTCTAAATCTACAACCATATTGTTATGAATGAAGTTAATGTGGAACAATTTGACTATAAATTGTACCCAGTGTAAATAAACCATAAGATACAGTTTCACAAGAGCATGATTTCAGAGACTGTTATGTCTATAGCTGCATGGCTTTTGAACATGGCTTTCCCTTGCACATTGTTGCTTTTGTTCTTGCTGAATATTTGCCATTGATCCCTCCATACTATTGATTTCTTCCAGCAGTTGAGCACATTCTCTCTCTCAGCCTTTTGTCCTTCAGAAACAATGTTTGAACAGCTCCTGTCGAGACTGTTTTTCATCATCTAAACCCTCTATGATACCACTTCCATGCCTACACTCTGTAAGGGTCTGTTCTTAAGCACATGCCCAAGAAAGCTGTCTAATAGGAAATACTACAGGCACATAGTGCCATAATCACATTCTGAACCAGATATTCTAATATGAAAAATAAAACAATAACAAAAGGAAGGGATGTTAAGCATTAAATTAATAACAAGAGGAAAATGTCACGTCTAAAGTCATTTCAGTGTGTGTTCCTTGTGTTGATTGCCACCACTATGAGTGGAATTTCCAAAGTTATTGCCATAGAGACCATCTATTCTACGTTTTTCATGTTGATTCCTCTAGAGGGTTTCTTGAATATCAATCAGGGAACCATGTTTTCATTCACTTTGTTTTCCACACTCTTTATTTGCTTGATGTTGATCACCTTCTTTGTCTAACATTGATTCGGAATGGATGGCTATCAACACGCTGGTACAGCTTTTAGTGAGAGAATTATCGTTGAACTAATTATTTCATATTCAAATCAAGTTTATTTTATATAGCCCTTCGTACATCAGCTAATATCTCGAAGTGCTGTACAGAAACCCAGCCTAAAACCCCAAACAGCAAGCAATGCAGGTGTAGAAGCACGGTGGCTAGGAAAAACTCCCTAGAAAGGCCAAAACCTAGGAAGAAACCTAGAGAGGAACCAGGCTATGAGGGGTGACCAGTCCTCTTCTGGCTGTGCCGGGTGGAGATTATAACAGAACATGGCCAAGATGTTCAAAATGTTCATAAGTGACAAGCATGGTCAAATAATAATCAGGAATAAATGTCAGTTGGCTTTTCATAGCCGATCATTAAGAGTTGAAAACAGCAGGTCTGGGACAGGTAGGGGTTCCATAACCGCAGGCAGAACAGTTGAAACTGGAATAGCAGCAAGGCCAGGTGGACTGGGGACAGCAAGGAGTCATCATGCCCGGTAGTCCTGACGTATGGTCCTAGGGCTCAGGTCCTCCGAGAGAGAGAAAGAAAGAGAGAAGGAGAGAATTAGAGAGAGCCAAGATTTTCAAAATGTTCATAAATGACAAGCATGGTCAAATAATAATCAGGAATAAATGTCAGTTGGCTTTTCATAGCCGATCATTAAGAGTTGAAAGCAGCAGGTCTGGGACAGGTAGGGGTTCCATAACCGCAGGCAGAACAGTTGAAACTGGAACAGCAGCAAGGCCAGGTGGACTGGGGACAGCAAGGAGTCATCATGCCCGGTAGTCCTGACGTATGGTCCTAGGGCTCAGGTTCTCCGAGAGAGAGAAAGAAAGAGAGAAGGAGAGAATTAGAGAGAGCGTACTTAAATTCACACAGGACACTGGATAAGACAGGAGAAGTACTCCAGATATAACCAACTGACCCTAGCCCCCCGACACATAAACTACTGCAGCATAAATACTGGAGGCTGAGACAGGAGGGGTCAGGAGACACTGTGGCCCCATCCGATGATACCCCCGGACAGGGCCAAACAGGAAGGATATAACCCCACCCACTTTGCCAAAGCACAGCCCCCGCACCACTAGAGGGATATCTTCAACCACCAACTTACAATCCTGAGACAAGGCCGAGTATAGCCCACAAAGATCTCCACCACAGCACAAACCAAGGGGGGGCGCCAACCCAGACAGGAAGATCACGTCAGTAACTCAACCCACTCAAGTGATGCACCCCTCCTAGGGACGGCATGAAAGAGCACCAGTAAGCCAGTGACTCAGCCCCTGTAATAGGGTTAGAGGCAGAGGCATATTCCAGTGTTATTTATTTATAAAAAAAAAAAAAACTAAGCGTTGTTGTTCACTAGTTTACTCCAATTAGGAGAGTGGTGGTAGGGTTAGAAAGTAATAAAGGAAAATACAATATTTAAAAAAATGTATGTATGTATGTATGTATGTATGTATGTATGTATGTATGTATGTATGTATGTATGTACACTACCGTTCAAAAGTTTGGGGTCAGTTAGAAATGTCCTTGTTTTTGAAAGAAAAGCCCATTTTTTGTCCATTAAAATAACATAAAATTGATCAGAAATACAGTGTAGACATTGTTAATGTTGTAAATGACTATTGTAGATGGAAACGGCAGATTTTTTATGGAATATCTACATAGGCGTACAGAGGCCTATTATCAGCAAACATCACTCTCCTGTGTTAGCTAATCCAAGTTTATAATTGTAAAAGGCTAATTGATCATTAGAAAACCCTTTTGCAATTATGTTAGCACAGCTGAAAACTGTTGTTCTGATTAAAGAAGCAATAAAACTGGCCGTCTTTAGACTAGTTGAGTATCTGGCGCATCAGCATTTGTGGGTTCGTTTACAGGCTCAAAATGTCCAGAAACAGAGAACTTTCTTCTGAAACTCATCAGTCTATTCTTGTTCTGAGAAATGAAGGCTATTCCATGCGAGAAATTGCCAAGAAACTGAAGATCTCGTACAATGCTGTGTACTACTCCCTTCAAAGAACAGTGCAAACTGGCCCTAACCAGAATAGAAAGAGGAGTGGGAGGCCACAGGTGCACAACTGAGCAAGAGGACAAGTACATTAGAGTGTCTAGTTTGAGAAACAGATGCCTCCCAAGTCCTCAACTGGCAGCTTCATTAAATAGTACCCGCAAAACACCAGTCTCAATGTTAACAGTGAAGAGGCGACTCCGGAATGCTGGCCTTTTAGGCAGAGTTCCTCTGTCCAGTGGCTGTGTTCTTTTGCCTATCTTAATCTTTAATTTTTATTGGCCAGTCTGAGATATGGCTTTTTCTTTGCAACTCTGCCTAAAAGGCCAGCATCCCGGAGTCGCCTCTTCACTGTTGACGTTGAGACTGGTGTTTTGCCATTCCTGAACCTGTGACCAAAAACAAACTACGTATGAACTGTACCAAAACAAATTATATAATGATTCTGTCTCTTCGCAGAAAAATCTGCAGAGCTGGGAAGGTTGTATCCCCCATATAAATAAAATTCTATTGGTTGCAAGAATTTTGTATAGTAATTTAAATTGAACGATTCTAAGTTTTGAATCTGGCGTCATTTTGCATATCAGCTCATAAACTGTGTGTCATGGAATTGATACGTCAAAACTCTCTTCCCAACTATTTTGCAATGTATATGGCACAATTTCTTGGTCCTTAAATAAAACTGATATACTTTATTTATCACAATTTTCTTTAACCATTTGTGGTCTTTAATGCAGAGCCGACAAACAATTTCCTTACTCTTTCCCCTTCCACTTTCCTCTTTCATTTTTCACTAATGCTGCAATTAGTTGTTTGTAATTTTGAGTATAGCAGACATGTCCATATGTTTTTGTTAGCTGCATGTGCAAAATAACTCCACCAGTCCAGTTTATGATATAATTTAAATCAAATCAAATCAAATCAAATTTTATTAGTCACATACACATGGTTAGCAGATGTTAATGCGAGTGTAGCGAAATGCTTGTGCTTCTAGTTCCGACAATGCAGTAATAACCAACAAGTAATCTAACCTAACAATTCCACAACTACTACCTTATACACACACACAAGTGTAAAGGGATAAAGAATATGTACATAAAGATATATGAATGAGTGGTGGTACAGAACGGCATGGCAAGATGCAGTAGATGGTATAGAGTACGGTATATACATATGAGATGAGTACTGTAGGGTATGTAAACATAAAGTGGCATAGTTTAAAGTGGCTAGTGGTACATGTATTACATAAAGATGGCAAGATGCAGTAGATGATATAGAGTACAGTATATACATATGAGATGGGTAATGTAGGGTATGTAAACATTATATTAAGTGGCATTGTTTAAAGTGGCTAGTGGTACATTTTTACATAATTTCCATCAATTCCCATTTTTAAAGTGGCTGGAGTTGAGTCAGTATGTTGGCAGCGGCCGCTAAATGTTAGTGGTGGCTGTTTAACAGTCTGATGGCCTTGAGATAGAAGCTGTTTTTCAGTCTCTCGGTCCCTGCTTTGATGCACCTGTACTGACCTCGCCTTCTGGATGATAGCGGGGTGAACAGGCAGTGGCTTGGGTGGTTGTTGTCCTTGATGATCTTTATGGCCTTCCTGTGACATCGGGTGGTGTAGGTGTCCTGGAGGGCAGGTAGTTTGCCCCCGGTGATGCGTTCTGCAGACCTCACTACCCTCTGGAGAGCCTTACGGTTGTGGGCGGAGCAGTTGCCGTACCAGGCGGTGATACAGCCTGACAGGATGCTCTCGATTGTGCATCTGTAGAAGTTTGTGAGTGCTTTTGGTGACAAGCCGAATTTCTTCAGCCTCCTGAGGTTGAAGAGGCGCTGCTGCGCCTTCTTCACAACGCTGTCTGTGTGGGTGGACCAATTCAGTTTGTCCGTGATGTGTACACCGAGGAACTTAAAACTTTCCACCTTCTCCACTACTGACCCGTCGATGTGGATAGGGGGGTGCTCCCTCTGCTGTTTCCTGAAGTCCACAATCATCTCCTTTGTTTTGTTGACGTTGAGTGTGAGGTTATTTTCCTGACACCACACTCCGAGGGCCCTCACCTCCTCCCTGTAGGCCGTCTCGTCGTTGTTGGTAATCAAGCCTACCACTGTAGTGTCATCCGCAAACTTGATGATTGAGTTGGAGGCATGGCCACGCAGTCGTGGGTGAACAGGGAGTACAGGAGAGGGCTCAGAACGCACCCTTGTGGGGCCCCAGTGTTGAGGATCAGCGGGGTGGAGATGTTGTTACCTACCCTCACCACCTGGGGGCGGCCCGTCAGGAAGTCCAGGACCCAGTTGCACAGGGCGGGGTCGAGACCCAGGGTCTCGAGCTTGATGACGAGTTTGGAGGGTACTATGGTGTTAAATGCTGAGCTGTAATCGATGAACAGCATTCTCACATGGGTATTCCTCTTGTCCAGATGGGTTAGGGCAGTGTGCAGTGTGGTTGCGATTGCGTCGTCTGTGGACCTATTGGGTCGGTAAGCAAATTGGAGTGGGTCTAGGGTGTCCGGTAGGGTGGAGGTGATATGGTCCTTGACTAGTCTCTCAAAGCACTTCATGATGACGGAAGTGAGTGCTACGGGGCGGTAGTCGTTTAGCTCAGTTACCTTAGCTTTCTTGGGAACAGGAACAATGGTGGCCCTCTTGAAGCATGTGGGAACAGCAGACTGGGATAAGGATTGATTGAATATGTCCGTAAACACACCAGCCAGCTGGTCTGCGCATGCTCTGAGGACGCGGCTGGGAATGCCGTCTGGGCCTGCAGCCTTGCGAGGGTTAACACGTTTAAATGTTTTACTCACCTCGGCTGCAGTGAAGGAGAGCCCGCAGGTTTTGGTAGGGGGCCGTGTCAGTGGCACTGTATTGTCCTCAAAGCGGGCAAAAAAGTTGTTTAGCCTGTCTGGGAGCAAGACATCCTGGTCCGCGACGGGGCTGGTTTTCTTTTTGTAATCCGTGATTGACTGTAGACCCTGCCACATACCTCTTGTGTCTGAGCTGTTGAATTGCGACTCGATTTTGTCTCTGTACTGGGACTTAGCCTGTTTGATTGCCTTGCGGAGAGAATAGCTACACTGTTTGTATTCGGTCATGCTTCCGGTCACCTTGCCCTGGTTAAAAGCAGTGGTTCGCGCTTTCAGTTTCACGCGAATGCTGCCGTCAATCCACGGTTTCTGGTTTGGGAATGTTTTAATCGTTGCTGTGGGTACGACATCGTCAATGCACTTCCTAATGAACTCGCTCACCGAATCAGCATATTCGTCAATATTGTTGTTGGACGCAATGCGGAACATATTCCAATCCGCGTGATCGAAGCAGTCTTGAAGCGTGGATTCAGATTGGTCGGACCAGCGTTGAACAGACCTGAGCGCGGGAGCTTGTTGTTTGAGTTTCTGTTTGTAGGCTGGAATCAACAAAATGGAGTCGTGGTCAGCTTTTCCGAAAGGGGGGCGGGGGAGGGCCTTATATGCGTCGCGGAAATTAGTATAACAATGATCTAGGGTTTTTCCAGCCCTGGTAGCACAATCGATATGCTGATAGAATTTAGGGAGTTTTGTTTTTAGATTAGCCTTGTTAAAATCCCCAGCTACGATGAATGCAGCCTCAGGGTGTGTGGTTTCCAGTTTACAAAGAGTCAGATAAAGTTCGTTCAGGGCCATCGATGTGTCTGCTTGGGGGGGAATATATACGGCTGTGATTATGATTGAAGAGAATTCCCTTGGTAGATAATGCGGTCGACATTTGATTGTGAGGAGTTCTAGATCAGGTGAACAGAATGACTTGAGTTCCTGTGTGTTGTTATGATGATCACACCACGTCTCGTTAATCATAAGGCATACCCCCCCGCCCCTCTTCTTACCGGAAAGATGTTTGTTTCTGTCGGCGCGATGCATGAAGAAACCAGCTGGCTGCACCGACTCCGTTAGCGTCTCTTGAGTTAGCCATGTTTCCGTGAAGCAGAGCACGTTGCAATCCCTGATGTCTCTCTGGAATGCTACCCGTGCTCGGATTTCGTCAACCTTATTGTCAAGAGACTGGACATTGGCGAGTAGTATGCTAGGGAGTGGAGCGCGATGTGCCCGTCTCCGAAGCCTGACCACGAGACCGCCTCGTTTGCCCCTTTTTCGGCGTCGCACAGGGTCGCCGGCTGGGATCAGATCCATTGTATTGGGTGGAAGGCAAAACACTGGATCCGTTTCGGGAAAGTCATATTCCTGGTAGGAACGATGATGAGTTGACATTAATCGTATATTCAGTAGTTGAAATGACTCAGGGCTCAGGTCCTCCAAGAGAGAGAAAGAAAGAGAGAAAGAGAGAGAGAGAATTAGAGAGAGTATACTTAAATTCACACAGGACACCGGATAAGACAGGAGAAATACTCCTGATATAACAGACTGACCCTAGCCCCCCGACACATAAACTACTGCAGCATAAATACTGGAGGGTGAGACAAGAGGGGTCGGAAGACACTGTGGACCCGTCCGACGACACCCACGGACAGAGCCAAACAAGCAGGATATAACCTCACACACTTTGCCAAAGCACAGCCCGCACACCACTAGAGGGATATCTTCAACTACCAACTTACCATCCTAAGACAAGGCAGAGTATAGCCCACAAAGATCTCTGCCATGGCACAAACCCAAGGGGGGGCGTCAACCCGGACAGGAAGATCACGTCAGTGACTCATCCCACTCAAGTGACGCACCCCTCCTAGGGACGGTATGGAAGAGCACCAGTAAGCCAGTGACTCAGCCCCTGTAATAGGGTTTGAGGCAGAGAATCCCAGTGGAGAGAGGGGAACCGGCCAGCCAGAGACAGCAAGGGTGGTTCGTTGCTCCAGTGCCTTTCCGTTCACCTTCACACTCCTGGCCAGACTACACTCAATCATAGGACCTACTGAAGAGATGAGTCTTCAATAAAGATTTAAAGGTCGAGAACGAGTCTACGTCTCTCACATGGATAGGCAGACCATTCCATAAAAATTGAGCTCTATAGGAGAAAGCCCTGCCCCCAGCTGTTTGCTTAGAAATTCTAGGGTCAGTAAGGAGGCCTGTGTCTTGTGACCGTAGCGTACCTGTAGGTATGTACGGCAGGACCAAATCGGAAAGATAGGTAGGAGCAAGCCCATGTAATGCTTTGTAGGTTAGCAGTAAAACCTTGAAATCAGCCCTTGCCTTAACAGGAAGCCAGTGTAGAGAGGTTAGCACTGGAGTAATATGATACAATTTTTGGGTTCTAGCAGCCGTGTTTAGCACTAACTGAAGTTTATTTAGTGCTTTATGCGGGTAGCCGGAAAGTAGAGCATTGCAGTAGTCTGACCTAGAAGTGACAAAAGCATGGATACATTTTTCTGACTCATTTTTGGACAGAAAGTATCTGATTTTTGCAATGTTACGTAGATGGAAAAAAGCTGTTCTTGAAACAGTCTTGATATGTTTGTCAAAAGAGAGATCAGGGTCCAGAGTAACGCCTAGGTCCTTCAAAGTTTTATTTGACACGACCGTACAACCATCAAGATTAATTGTCAGATTCAACAGAAGATGCCTTTGTTTCTTGGGACCTAGAACAAGCATCTCTGTTTTGTCCGATTTTAAAAGCAGAACATTTGCCGCCATCCCTTTCCTTATGACTGAAACACAGGCTTCCAGGGAGGGCAATTTTGGGGCTTCACCATGTTTCATCGAAATGTACAGCTGTGTGTCATCCGCATAGCAGTGAAAGTTAACATTATGTTTCCGAATGACATCACCAAGAGGTAAAATATATAGTGAAAACAATAGTGATCCCAAAACGGAGCCTTGAGGAACTCAAAAATTTACAGTTGATTTGTCAGAGGACAAACCATCCACAGAGACAAATTGATATCTTTCCGACAGATAAGATCTAAACCAGGCCAGAACTTGTCCGTGTAGACCAATTTGGGTTTCCAATCTCTCCAAAAGAATGTGGTGATCGATGATATCAAAAGCAGCCCTTAGGTCTAGGAGCACGAGGACAGATGCAGAGCCTTGGTCTGACGCTATTAAAAGGTCATTTACCACCTTCACAAGTGCAGTCTCAGTGCTATGTTGGGGTCTAAAACCAGATTGAAGCGTTTCGTATACATTGTTTGTCTTCAGTAAGGCAGTGAGTTGCTGCGCAACAGCTTTTTCTAAAATCTTTTGAGAGGAATGGGTAATTCGATATAGGCCAAAAGTTTTTTATATTTTCTGGGTCAAGGTTTGGCTTTTTCAAGAGAGGCTTTATTACTGCCACTTTTAGTGAGTTTGGTACACATCCGGTGGATAGAGAGCCGTTTATTATGTTCAACATAGGAGGGCCAAACACAGGAAGCAGCTCTTTCAGTAGTTTAGTTGGAATAGGGTCATCAATGTGTCAAGAGATATAGAACTAAAAAACTTGAGTGTCTCCCTTGATCCTAGGTCTTGGCAGAGTTGTGCAGACTCAGGACAACTGAGCTTTGGAGGAATACGCAGATATAAAGAGTCCGTAATTTACATTCTAATAATCATGATCTTTTCCTCAAAGAAGTTCATGAATGTATGACTGCTGAAGTGAAAGCCATCCGCTCTTGGGGAATGCTGCTTTTTAATTAGCTTTACGACAGTATCAAAAATATATTTTGGATTGTTCTTATTTTCCTCAATTAAGTTGGAAAAATAGGATGATCGAGCAGCAGTGAGGGCTCTTCGATACTGCACGGTACTGTCTTTCCAAGCTAGTCGGAAGACTTCCAGTTTGGTGTAGAGCCATTTCCGTTCCAATTTTCTGGAAGCTTGCTTCAGTGCTCGGGTATTTTTCTGTATAGCAGGGAGCTAGTTTCTTATGACAAATGTTTTTGTTTTTAGGGGTGCGACTGTATCTAGGGTATTGCGCAAGGTTAAAATGAGTTCCTCAGTTAGGTGGTTAACTGATTTTTGTACTCTGACGCCGTTGGGTAGGCGGAGGGAGTCTGGAAGGGCATCTAGGAATCTTTGGGTTGTCCGAGAATTTATAGCATGACTTTTGATGATCCTTGGTTGAGGTCTGAGCAGATTATTTGTTGCGATTGCAAATGTAATAAAATGGTGGTCCGATAGTCCAGGATTATGAGGAAAAACATTAAGATCCACAACATTTATTCCACGGGACAAAACTAGGTCCAGAGTATGCCTGTGGCAGTGAGTAGGTCCGGAGACATGTTGGACAAAACCCACTGAGGCAATGATGGTTCCGAAAGCCTTTTGGAATGGGTCTGTGGACTTTTCCATGTGAATATTAGAGTCACCAAAAATGTGAACATTGTCTACCAAGAATACAAGGTCTGATAGTAATTCAGGGAACTCAGTGAGGAACGCAGCATATGGCCCAGGAGGCCTGTAAACAGTAGCTATAGAAAGTGATTGAGTAGGCTGCACTGCATAGATTTCATGACGAGAAGCTCAAAAGACGAAAACGTCGTTTTTTGGGGGGTAAATTGAAATTTGCTATCATAAATGTTAGCAACACCTCCACCTTTGCGGGATGCGCGGGGGATATGGTCACTAGTGTAACCAGGAGGTGAGGCCTCATTTAACACAGTAAATTCATCAGGCTTAAGCCATGTTTCAGTCAGGCCAATCACATCAAGATTATGATCAGTGATTAGTTCATTGACTATAACTGCCTTGGAAGTGAGGGTTCTAACATTAAGTAGCCTTATTTTGAGATGTGAGGTATCACAATCTCTTTCAATGATGGCAGGAATGGAGGAGGTCTTTATTCCAGTGAGATTGCTAAGGCGAACACCGCCATGTTAAGTTTTGCCCAACATAGGTCGAGGCACAGACATGGTCTCAATGGGGATAGCTGAGCTGACTACACTGACTGTGCTAGTGGCTGACTCCACTAAGCTGGCAGGCTGGCTAACAGCCTGCTGCCTGGCCTGCACCCTATCTCATTGTGGAGCTAGGGGAGATAGAGCCCTGTCTATGTTCATGATAAGATGAGAGCACCACTCCAGCTAGGATGGAGTCTGTCAGGCCAGGCTTGGTCCTGTTTGTGGGTGAGTCCCAGAAAGAGGGCCACTGATCTACAAATTCTATCTTTTGGGAGGGGCAGAAAACAGTTTTCAACCGGCGATTGTGTTGTGAGACTGCTGTAGAGCTCATGACTCCCCCTAACTGGGAGGGGGCCAGAGACAATTACTCGATGCCGACATCTTTCTAGCTGATTTACACGCTGAAGCTATGTTGCGCTTGGTGACCTCTGACTGTTTCATCCTAACATCTTTGGTGCCGACGTGGATAACAATATCCCTATACTCTCTGCAGTTTTAGCTTTAGCCAGCACCATCTTCAGATTAGCCTTAACATCAGTAGCCCTGCCCCCTGGTAAACAGTGTATGATCGCTGGATGATTCGTTTTAAGTCTAATACTGCGGGTAATGGAGTCGCCAATGACTAGGGTTTTCAATTTGTTAGAACTAATGGTGGGAGGCTCCAGCATCTTCAGACGCGGGAGGAGTAGAGACCAGAGAAGGCTCGGCCTCTGACTCCGACTCGCTGCTTAATCTTGTCAATAGGGGAGCGCTGTTTTGACTTTGGAAAAAATCGTGCCCAAATGAAACGGCCTCGTACTCTTTTCTAGATCATACAATATGCATATTATTATTACTATTGGATAGAAAACACTCAGAAGTTTCTAAAACTGTTTGAATTATGTCTGTGAGTAAAACAGAACTCATTTTGCAGCAAACTTCCATGCAGGAAGTGAAAAATCTGAAAACGAGGCTCTGTTTCAGGGCCTGCCTATTCAATTGCCTTATATTTATCGATACGCATGCACTTCATACGCCTTCCACTAGATGTCAACAGGCAGTGGAAGGTGGAATGGGGTGTCTAGCTTGATCTGAGGCCGAACAAGAGCTTTTTGAGTGGCAGGTCAGGAATTTCCTTTGTCTACCAAGGCGCGCGAAGCACCTCGATATTGTCTTCTGATAAGCGTTCGGTTTACACGGCGAATATCTCCGGCTCTGATTTTATTTGATACATGTGATAATAACATCGTAAAGTAGGTTTTTTCAACTGAGTTTTATCAGATTATTCAACGTTTATTGGGACTTTTGGAGTTTTCCGTTCTTTGCGTCGAGAGAAAATGGGAACTTTATCAACATTGGCTAGCATTGTGGCACGAATTCGACAGAAGAAAAGGACATTCTAAAACCAAACAACGATTTATTCTGGACCAAGGACTCCTTGTACAAGATTCTGATGGAAGCTCAGCAAAAGTAAGAACAACTTATGATGTTATTTCGTATTTCTGTGGAAAATGTTGATTCCTATTCTTTGGCGAGCGCTGTCTCGCAATAACGCAAGCTGTTTGTTATGGTAAAGTTATTTTAAAAAATCTAACACGGCGGTTGCATTAAGAACCAGTGTATCTTTCATTTGCCATACAACAAGTATTTTTATGTAAAGTTTATGATGAGTTCTTTGGTCAGATTAGGTGAGTGTCCAAAATATCTCTGGAGATTCTGGTGAATCGATGCTACGTATTCACAATGTATAATCAGGATTTGTAGCTCTAAATATGCACATTTTCGAACAAAACATAAGTGTATTGTATAACCTGATGTTATAAGACTGTCATCTGATGAAGTTGTTCAAGGTTAGTGATTAATTTTATATCTTTTGCTGTTTTTTGCGATAGCCACCTTTTGCAGTGAATAAATGCATTTGTGTGTTTGGCTATTGTGGTAAGCTAATATAATTCTATATTGTGTTTTCGCTGTAAAACACTTAAAAAATCGGAAATATTGGCTGGATTCACAAGATGTTTATCTTTCATTTGCTGTACACCATGTATTTTTCATAAATGTTTTATGATGAGTATTTATTTATTTCACGTTGCTCTCAGTAATTATTCTGGCTGCTTCGGTGCTATTTGTGATGGTAGCTGCAATGTAAAACTATGATTTATACCTGAAATATGCACATTTTTCGAACAAAACATAAATGTATTGTATAACATGTTATAAGACTGTCATTTGATGAAGTTGTTTCTTGGTTAGTGACTAATTATATCTCTATTAGGTTGGTTTTGTGATAGCTACCTATGCGGTAGAAACATGGTGAAAATATGCGGTTGAGTCTTTGGCTATTGTGGTTAGCTAATAGAAATACATATTGTGTTTTCGCTGTAAAACATTTTAAAAATCGGAAATGATGGATTCACAAGATGTTTATCTTTCATTTGCTGTATTGGACTTGTGATTTCATGAAAATTATATTATATGATATCCCTGTCCCGTTAGGCTAGGCTATGCTAGTCAGCTTTTTTGATGAGGAGGATCCCGGATCCGGGAGAGAGAAGTGATAATGGGGAGAACCGGTTGAAAGTTTCTGTCGGCTGAATGAGCGACACCGGTTGAGCATTCCTACAGTATTTCCTTCCAGAAGCCATGAGAAAATTGTCCGGCTGCGGGGACTGTGCGAGGGGATTTATACTACTATCTGTACTTACTGGTGGCACAGACGCTGTTTCATCCTTTCCTACACTTAAATTACCCTTGCCTAACAATTGCGTCTGAAGCTGGGCTTGCAGCACAGCTATCCTCGCAATAAGGCAATCGTTCTCCTGTATATTATGACTACAGCGACTGCAATTAGAAGGCATCATGTTTATGTTACTACTCAGCTTCGGCTGGTGGAGGTCCTGACGAACCACATCCAGATAAAGCGTCCGGAGTGGAAAAAGTTGAATGAAAAAAGTTGAGCGAGGGAAAAACGAAAAATATAAACGGTAATTAAAAAGTAAAAAACGTAAAGTTGGCAGATAGCAAAGTAATGTTAGCAACAAAACGCACAACAGCACGTAAACAAGTCTACAAGTTGTGACCGGAAATGAAAGGAATGAAAGGAATCTCCCTTGCGAGTCTTTTATCCAGGCTTTTAACCATTACGTTATCCTTAAAGAAAGCAAATTTGGCAACGATTGGGTGCTCATATCTCTGTACATGTTTGAGTTGGATTTTATCGACATCATCGAGTGGGATTTGAAGCTCTGTAAGAAATAATTCCTTCACTGCCTTTTCGGGAACTTCTCCTTCTCTTTCTTGGATACCCTTCTCTTTCTTGTATACCTCACAGATCTTGTCTGTATGTCAAGTAAGGCTTCTCTCAGAAAGATGCTCCCCTTTTTAAGTTCCTTAATGTACATTTCTATCTTATTGACTGTCCCTTTTAGCTTGTTTTTTTCGTCACTAATTTCGAGGCTTGCCTTCAACTCCTTTATATCCTTACTGACTAATTAAATTATGTCCAGTTTGTCATTTATCGACTTTAACTTGTTATGGCTGCAAACACGGGATAAGTGTCATCAACAACCGCTGAATATCATAGCGCTACATTCAATAAATATTACTAAAAATATTTATATTCATGAAATCACAAGTGCAATATAGGAAAACACAGCTTAACCTTTTGTTAATCCACCTGTCGTGTCAGCGAAAGCAACAGCGAAAGCAATCCAAGTGTTTGTGTAAGTTTATCGATCACTCAACAAAACATTAAGTACACTTAGCGTCAAGTAGCTCGGTCACGAAAATCAGAAAAGCCATCAAATTAATTGTTCACCATTGATGATCTTCGGATGTTTTCACTCACAAGACTCCCAGTTAGACAACAAATGTTCCTTTTGTTCCATAAAGATTATTTTTATATCCAAAATACCTCCGTTTGTTTGGCGCGTTATGATCAGAAATCCACAGGAAAGAGCGGTCACGACAACGCAGACAAATTCCAAATAGTTTCCATAATGTCCACAGAAACATGTCAAACGTTTTTTATAATCAATCCTCAGGTTGTTTTTAAAATATATAATCGATAATATATCAACCGCAAATGTCTTTCACAGTAGGAGAGGGAAAAACAATGGCTGTCCAAACTCATGTGACCACTTGACGAGATGTTATCGTTCTGGCTCATTTTGCAAAATAAAAGCCTGAAACTATGTCTGAAGACTGTTGACACCTTGAGGAAGCGATAGGAAAAGGAATCTGGCTCATATCCCTTTAAATCCAGCAAAGGGAGGCTATGGAACATGGAGTTTTCAAAATAGAAGCCACTTCCTGTTTGGATTTTCCTCAGGGTTTCGCCTGCAATATCAGTTCTGTTATACTCACAGACAATGTTTTGGAAACTTTAGAGTTTTTTCTATCCAATACTACTAATATGCATATATTAGCAACCGAGACTGAGGAGCTGGCTGTTTACAATGGGCACCTTTTCATCCAAGCTACTCAATACTGCCCCTGCAGCCATAAGAAGTTAATTAGCCTGTTTGGGCGCATGTCCCGCTAGCGGGACACCTACAACAACATCCGGTGAAATTGCAGAGCGCGAAGTTCAAAATACAAAAATTGTAATATTAAACATTCATGAAAATACAAGTGTCATACATAATTTAAAACCGTAACTTCTTGTTAATCCAACCGCGTTGTCAGATTTTAAAAAGGCTTTATGGCGAAAGCATACCATGCGATTATCTGAGGACAGCGCCCCACACCAAAATACTTTTTCAACCAGCACAGGCGTCACAAAATCACAAATAGTGATTAAATAAATCACTTACCTTTTGAAGTTCTTCCTCGGTTTGCAATCCCAAGGGTTCCAGCTACACAATGAATGGTCGTTCTGTTCGATCAAGTCCTTCTTTATATCCAAAAAAGTCAGTTTAGTTGGCGCCAATGATCTCAGTAATCCACTCTTTCAACATGCATACAAACGAATCCAAAAATGTACCAGTAAATTTCGTTCAAACAAGTCAAATGATGTTTCCAATTAATCCTCAGGTACTCTATTATCTAAATAAATGATTATATATATAAGACGGAGAATAGTATGTTGAATAGGGAAGATAAATAACGGAGTGCTCGCCCCTCATTCACGCGCCAACAAGACAACTTTTGTAATGAGAGACTCGTTGGAGTTCTTCAAACTACTTATTCATTTTTCAAAAAACAAGCCTGAAACCCTTTCTAAAGACTGTTGACATCTCGTGGAAGCCATAGGAACTGCAATCTGGGTCTTATCTATTTGTATATCCCATAGGCAACCATTGAAATAACCTGTGACCTCAAAAAAAAAATTCCGGATGGCTTTTCGCCTGCCATATCAGTTATTTTATACTCACAGACATTATTTTAACAGTTTTCGAAACATCAGAGTGTTTTATATCCAATGCTACCAGGTATATGCATATCCTAGTATCTGGGCCTGAGTAACAGGCAGTTTACTTTGGGCACATCAGTCATCCAAAATTCCAGACAATAACCAGTATGCTAATGAAGTTAGCTAACAGAATTAGATACATTTATCATATGCGACCCATTTTAGGAAACTAGGCGTATGTTGCAAGTCACGATGTTTTATCAAAATGTGTTTTTGGGCAAAATTCCTTCTCGAACATGTGAACTTTCGTGTGCCTTAATAATATTGACAGAAAATGCATTATTGGTTACTTTATTGATGCATAACTGTTTATCATCCTTAATACCATTATGATCTGTATATTCCAGGTCCATATTTAATCAGTCCTGGTAACCGGGTTTACTTTTGCATTGCTTTTTGTAAATCAGTACTTACAGATAACATTACTTTGAATATGGTTTTCTCTATATGGTGGTCTCTAAACTGTGCACTGATAGTGAAGGTTGAAGTCAATGGAGCAAGCAATGTTGTGTGTAAAAATTGATACCTGGCTAAATGGCTTTTCTTTTAGATGAATCCAATTTTAAGACATTGTTTGCTAACCGTGTAGCAGGGCTGTTGGCAGACATGCAGTGTGAAAGAACAGAAGCACCAGGCCCCAGAGGACCATGAGCAAACAAGCCATCCATCGTGCTGAGAGGAATAATGGTTTTATGCTATTGGAATCTCCACTAAATGCTGCAATCAGTAGAACTTCGTATAAGTATTTTGCAAGAAAGTTACCCCTAACATAAATAACATTGACTATCAAAGTGTGAAAACATTTCTCAGAAAATATAAATATTATATTGACACAGAGACTATGTGTTTAATCCGATGGTTTCTGGACAAGCTTTGACCCCACTGTATGTTGTTTGGTATATGTCTTTGGTTGAAGGTGAATGAGTTTCCTGGGAAAATGTTACACATCATATCAAAGAATGGCAGAAAACTAGTTTGTCACTTCCTCTCTGCATTAGACCTGATAAGCAGAGGGATCTATTAGTTTTAGGAAAGTGATAAGAGCAACTGTCACAGTAAATTAAAGTGATGATCTCATGCACTGCTTCTGCTAAACTTTGTTCAGTGTCAGCCCAAGTGATTATCAATGAAGAATATGGGGGAGACAATAAACAAGCTGTTGGATTTCTGCATTAAGCAAATGTGGTACGCAGGACTGATGCAGTGTTGACCTGGCTGATGGCACCTACAGTCCCCACACAGTAGGGCGTTATGGAGCTAAATTATTGTTACATTCTATTTAGTAGTGAAATGAAACGAGTAAGTCAAGCAACCATAACTAGTGGTTAGACAAAGTGTTGCTATATTTATAACATTACCACGAATAAAGACTATGGAAAAAAAGTAGGCTTTTTAATACTCCTGGGGCCTCATTTATAAAACGGTCTTATGATCAAAAGTATGATTTACGCAGAAAACCACGTATAAGTAGTTATTTATAAAACCTTACTTTGACGTGGAAATTATCTTATCTCTACGCAAAGTCTAGACTTGGCATAGGTGATTTTCCTGCTGGTTATGTAGGGGTATTGCAGTTTGGGACGCATATGCGTCCAAGCCTGTGGTGAACTTTGCGTTAGCTTTATGAACAATTTGTTAGGAATTATCATTTAAAGGTGTGAGGACTTAATTGCCAGACACAAGATGTTTTGAATTAAAAACAGGATGCGATGCTTGATAAATAGTGTGTCAAATTAGTAACCATGGCTGTTCTTGCGTCATTGGAAGACATTGAAAACCGTGCGTTTAGAAGGGAGAGAGTTTTCAGAGACCAGAATGACTTTTTTGCGCATGATGATCCATGTTTTATAAATCACTATCATCTCCCAAGAAATGTCATGTTAGATTTGTGTGCGGATTTAGCCCCTAATCTGGAGAGGAAGACACGTTGTAATCAGGTCGTATCTGTTCAAGTACTGTCCACTCTGGGATTCCTCACTACTGGGAAATTCCAGAGGGAAACTGAATTTTAAAACAAAATGTAAGTTTTGTATTTTATTAAATGATGTTACCTTCCACCAATTTGGTGCATGGCAAAACAAGGTTGGTTGTGGAGAGCACCATCGGACTGCTGAAGAGCAGGTGGCATTGCCTTGATGTATCAGGTAGAAAACTCCTCAAACCAGAGAAGGTAACGTCATTTAATAAAAATACAAAACTTTAATTTAGTTTTAAAATGGGTCAACTTAAAGCAACATACCAACATTTTATTGAAATTGCAGACCCAAAGGTTTGGCCAAATAGTAACAGTTTTTAATTTGGCCCTACGGTTACTGAGATGTCCCCTTGAAGCTTGTTAATTTTGTAGCAATGCTAGTGTAAACGAATGGAATCAGCTGATTCCTATCATTTCCACTAGCATTGCAACAAAATGTGAACAGATTAAAGGGACATCTCAGTAATTGTAGTGCCCATTAGTAGTGAAAGTTTGCTTGACAAGAACATTGGGGTGTGCAATTTCAAACCTAAATATATAATGTTGGCCTGTTTTAAGAATGAATGGTTTCTCTCCCCAATCAAAGGTGACACTCATAATACTGGCATGTGGTGTGCTCCACAACATAGCCCTGAGGCATGGTATTGAAATGGATGCGGAGATTAGAATTGACCCCCAAGAGTCTCCTAACCCACCACCCAATGGAGCACATGCCCCGGCTGATGCAGTGAAAAGGAGGCGGCAGCTCATACCGAGATTGGTAAGAAACAGAATGCGAGACAATTTACAAAGCATAGGTTTTTTATTCATGTTGTGGAAAACATTCAACAATTACATTACGTAAAGGAATCAAATCCCTGCATATTCTTCCAAGTTCAGTCACAATCTGCCCAACCAATTTGTTCAACTCGTTCAGGGTTTGCAGGACTGAGGCGGTCAACACGCGAACTGTAGATGTGGACGCAGATGTGAATGGACCCTCGACACCTGTGGCCAAACATTTCCCCTCACTCTTGTCACCTGCGAGTCTGTGACGCTTATGAACCGGGGCCTCACGGACTTCATCCCGAAGCACGGATGCATACGTGGACGGCCCCTCGACACCTGTGGCCAAACCATCCCCCTCACTCCTGGCACCTGCTGATTTAGGAGACTCACACACGGGCGCACGGGCTGCAACACAGCTTCCCTTGGTGGAGTGGGCACCCTCACCCGGCGCACGGGCTGCAACACAGTTTCCCTTGGTGGAGTGGGCACCCTCACCCGGCGCACGGGCTGCAACGCAGCTTCCCCCATTTCTATGTGTATAAAAGAATGTTTAAAAATCAGTGCGTGTCTTGTATATTAAGTTATTGACAACCAAGTTTCACATTCTCCTAATTACTTACCGTGATCCAGTGATGCAGTCTTCGGGTTTCATACGCCGACGTCACTGTTTCCGATGTCACTGATAAACAATGTAAAAGTTGGGATTAAACCATATGAAAAATAGAAGAAACTCGCCTTTTTTAACATTCACCGTCGCCGTCGGAGCATGTGCCAGTGTATGCGCTTTCTCCAATGATTGCCCCGATGCGCTGGTCCATTAGGGAGAGCTCCGGCGTGCCGGGCCCCCTCTCGCTGCCTTAATGCTGCGGTTATCTATGGCTATTCTTTTTTTCCCTTGCAGTTTAAGGTCAGACCATTTCTTTTTCACATCAGCCACAGTTCTGTCTTGCTGCCCCACCTCATTCACTGCATCGGCGACACACTCCCAAGCTACCTGTTTGGCTTTGTTTGTCAACCCACTATTTAGTCCACCGAAAAATACATGTTGCATGTCTTCAATCTCCTCTACCATCACCCTGATCTCGTCTTCCAAAAAGTTTGCTTTTCTCTTTCGGTCCATGGCTATTCCTGACTAAACCCTAATTTGTGCTAGCATTCTACAAGGAGAAATCGCTGATTGTAAGGCACGTTCAGGTGCCGTCAATTTTAATTTAATTTGAGATTTATAGATCACAGGTGCGTAAGTTACAAATGGGCTTCATAGAACCTGCATAAGCAAGGTTTTTTATGCTCAGTATCTTTTATGAATCGAACGTAAGCAAACTGTCGGAAATTATCTTATCTAAGTTCATGTATAAATCGAATAACATTTTTATAAATGAAGCCCCTGTTCCCGTACATCCATGTCATTAAGCTGTATACCTCCCATCATTTAGTACGCCTGTATCAACACATACTTAATGAATTTTTTAGAGTGAACTCAAAGACCTCCATTAGTCTGATGTGTTTTGACAGGGCATTGTGTAATTACGTCCTCCTCAACATCACAAAAAGGCATTCTGCTTCTGTCTTCTGAAATAATGGAAGCCATTGTCACCATCTATCATCGAACAGGAGACCTGGCAGTCTCTCCAGTCTCACCGTCACAACACTCCCAATGGATGTGACTTTCACCTCCATTAGGCGTTTGTTTATCTTATTTAAATAATAATTAACCATTGTTACAAGAGGTTGGATGCCAGTGACAGTAGTTAATGCACTGCAAAGACATACAGTACCAGTCAAAAGTTTGGACAACCCTACTCATTCAATCAATCAATCAAATGTATTTATAAAGCCCTTCTTACATCAGCTGGTGTCACAAAGTGCTGTACAGAAACCCAGCCTAAAACCCCAAACAGCAAGAAATGCAGGTGTAGAAGCACGGTGGCTAAGAAAAACTCCCTAGAAATGCCGGAACCTAGAGAGGAATCAGGCTATGAGGGGTGGCCAGTCCTCTTCTGGCTGTGCCGGGTGGAGATTATAACAGAACATGGCCAAGATGTTCAAGATGAGCAGCAGGGTCAAATAATAATAATCACAGTGGTTGTAGAGAGTGCAACAGGTCAGCACCTCAGGTCAGTTGGCTTTTCATAGCCGATCATTCAGAGTATCTCTACCGCTCCTGCTGTCTCTAGAGAGTTGAAAACAGCAGGACTGGAACAGGTAGCACGTCTGGTGAACAGGTCAGGGTTCCATAGCCACAGGCAGAACAGTTGAAACTGGAGCAGCAGCACGACCAGGTGGACTGGGGACAGCAGAGTCATCAGGCCAGGTAGTCCTGGGGCTCAGGTCCTCCGAGAGAGAGAGAGAAAGAGAGAAAGAGAGAAATAAAGAGAAAGAAACAAAGAGAGAACAAAAGAAAGAGAGAAAGAGAGAGAGAAATAATTAGAGAGAGCATACTTAAATTCACACAGGACACCGGATAAGACAGGAGAAATACTCCAGATATGACAGACTGACTCTAGCCCCCCGACACATAAACTACTGCAGGATAAATATTGGAGGCTGAGATAGGGGGGGTCTGGAGACACTGTCTGACGATACCTCCGGACAGGGCCAAACAGGCAGGATATAACCCCACCCACTTTGCCAAAGCACAGCCCCCGCACCACTAGAGGGATATCTTCAACCATTCTGAGACAAGGCCGAGTATAGCCCACAAAGATCTCCTCCACGGCACGAACCCGGGGGAGGGGGGAGGGGGGAGGGCGCCAACCCGGACAGGAAGATCACGTCAGTGACTCAACCCACTCAAGTGACGCACCCCTCCTAGGGACGGCATGGAAGATCACCAGTAAGCCAGTGACTCAGCCCCTGTAATAGGGTTTGAGGCAGAGAATCCCAGTGGAGAGAGGGGAACCGGCCAGGCAGAGACAGCAAGGGCGGTTCGTTGCTTCAGTGCCTTTCCGTTCACCTTCACACTCCTGGGCTAGACTACACTCAATCATAGGACCTACTGAAGAGATGAGTCTTCAATAAAGACTTAAAGGTCGAGAACGAGTCCACGTCTCTCACATGGATAGGCAGACCATTCCATAAAAATTGAGCTCGATAGGAGAAAGCCCTGCCCCCAACTGTTTGCTTAGAAATTCTAGGGTCAGTAAGGAGGCCTGCGTCCTGTGTAGGTATGTACGGCACGACCAAATCAAAAAGATAGGTAGGAGCTAGCCCATGTAATGCTTTGTAGGTTAGCAGTAAAACCTTGAAATCAGCCCTTGCCTTAACAGGAAGCCAGTGTAGAGAGGCTAGCACTGGAGTAATATGATACCATTTTTGGGTTCTAGTCAAGATTCTAGCAGCCGTATTTAGCACTAACTGAAGTTTATTTAGTGCTTTAACCAGGTAGCCGGAAAGTAGAGCATTGCAGTAGTCTGACCTAGAAGTGACAAAAGCATAGATACATTTTTCTGCATAATTTTTGGACAGAAAGTTTCAGATTTTTGCTATGTTACGTAGATGGAAGAAAGCTGTTCTTGAAATGGTCTTGATATGTTCGTCAAAAGAGAGATCAGGGTCCAGAGTAACGCCGAGGTACTTAAGTTTTATTTGACACGACCGTACAACCATCAAGATTAATTGTCAGATTTAACAGAAGATATCTTTGTTTCTTGGAACCTAGAACTAGAATTTCTGTTTTGTCCGAATTTAAAAGTAGAACATTTGCCGCCATCCACTTCCTTATATCTGAAACACAGGCTTCCAGGGAGGGCAATTTTGGGGCTTCACCATGTTTCATCGAAATGTACAGCTGTGTGTCATCCGCATAGCTGTGAAAGTTAAAACTTCTTAGGGCTGGGTCCTTGTTTCAGAATTTCTGCCTGACTGACATGCCCAAAATAAACAGCCTGTTACTCAGGCCCAGAAGCCAGGATATGCATTTAATTGGTACCATTGGATAGAAAACACTTTGAAGTTTGTACAAATGTTAAAATAATGTATGAGACTATAACACAATTGATATGGTACGAGAAAATCCAATGATAAACCAACCAGATTTTTTTTTTTTTTTTAGATCCCATGCTCTTTCAATGGAAAGCTATGGGTCCTATGCAATTCCAGCTCCCAGTTTGCAATTCATATGGCTTCCACTAGATGTCAACTGTCTTTATTCAAGGTTTCAGGCTTTTGTCTTCTAAAACGAGGAAGAATTTTGAGTTTTTGTACAAGGAGTCACAGTTGGAAATCAGTCTGTGGGCGAGCGACGAAGAGGACACGCACTTGCTAATTTTACTTTACTATTGAACATACTTCTTTCCGGTATGAATTATTAAATAGAAACTTAGTTTCTTGTTTCTTCTTGTGACTTGTTGTAACAAAGTTTAGCGGTAGCTTTTTGGATTCCTTGGTCTGCAGGTTGAACGAGTGGATTACTGAAATCGATGGCTCCAACTAAACAGACTTTGGGAAATAAAGAAGGATTATTATTTTTTACGACCATGCATGTTGTAGCTGGGACCCTTGGGGTTGCAAACAGAGGAAGATTTTCAAAAAGTAAGTGATTATTTAATCGCTATTTGTGATTTTATGATGCCTGTGCTGGTTGAAAAATATGTAGATGTGGTGCGCCATCCTCAAACAATCGCAAGGTGTGCTTTCGCTGTAAAGCCTATTGTAAATCGGACAATGCGGTTAGATTAACAAGAATTTAAGCTTTTAACCGATATAAGATACTTGTACATTAATTACGCGCCCTCAAATTTCACCGGATGTTATCGACAGGTGTCCTGCTGACGGGACGCCTAGCCCTAAGAAGTTTTTAACATTATGTTTCCAAATTACATCATCAAAAGGTAAAATATATAATGAAAACAATAGTGGTCCTAAAACGGAGCCTCAAGGAACCACCAAAATTTACAGTTGATTTCTCAGAGGAAAAACCATCTACAGAGACAAACTGATATCTTTCCGACAGAACTAAACCATTCAAAGGTTTTTCTTTATTTTTACATTGTAGAATAATAGTGAAGACATCAAAACTATGAACTAACACATATGGAATCATGTAGTAACCAAAAAAGTGTTTAACAAATCAAAATATATTTTATATTTGAGATTCTTCAAAGTAGCCACCCTGCCTTGATGACAGCTTTGCACATTCTTGGCATCCTCTCAACCAGCTTCACCTGGAATGCATTTCCAACAGTCTTGAAGGAGTTCCCACATATGCTCAGCACTTGTTGGCTGCTTTTCCTTCACTCTGTGGTCCATACCATCATAAACCATCTCATTTGGGTTGAGGTCGGGTGATTGTGGAGGCCAGGTCATCTGATGTAGCACTCCATCACTCCACTTCTTGGTCAAATAGCCCTTACACAGCCTGGAGGTGTGTTTTGGGTCACTGTCCCTGTTGAAAAACAAATGATAGTCCCACTAAGTGCAAACCAGATGGGATGGCGTATTACTGCAGAATGCTGTGGTAGCCATGCTGTTTAAGTGTGCCTTGAATTATAAATAAATCACAGTGTCACAAGAAAATCACCCCCACACCATCACACCTACTCCTCCATGCTTCATTGTGGGAACCACACATGCGGAGATCATCCATTCACCTACTCTGCGTCTCACGAACGAAAAATCTAAAATTTGGACTCATCAGACCAAAGGACAGATTTCCACCGGTCTAAAGTCCATTGCTCGTGTTTCTTGTCCCAAGCAAGTCTCTGATTCTTATTGGTGTCCTTTAGTAGTGGTTTCTTTGCAGCAATTTGACCATGAAGGCCTGATTCACGCAGTCTCCTCTGAACAGTTGATGTTGAAATATGCCTGTTACTTGAACTCTGTGAAGCATTTATTTGAGCTGCATTTTCTGAGGCTGGTAACTCTAATGAACTTATCCTCAGCAGCAGCGGTAACTCTGGGTCTTCCTTTCCTGTAGCGGTCCTCATGAGAGCTAAGTTTCATCATACCGCTTGATGGTATTTGCGACTGTACTTGAAAAAACTTGACATTTACCGGATTGACTGACCTTCAAGTCTTAAAGTGATGATGGACTGTCATTTCTCTTTGCTTATTTGAGCTGTTCTTGCCAAAATATGGACTATGTCTTTTACCAAATAGGGCCTTCTTCTGTATACCCCCCCCCCCCCCCCCCCCCACCTTGTCACAACACAACTGATTGGCTCAAACGCATTAAGGAAAGAAATTCCACAAATTAACTTTTAAGAATGCACACCTGTTAATTGAAATGAATTCCAGGTGACTACCTCATGAAGCTGGTTGAGAAATTGCCAAGAGTGTGCAAAGCTGTCATCAAGGCAATGGGTTGCTACTTTGAAGAATCTCAAATATAAAACATATTTTGATTTGTTGAACACTGTGGTTACTACATGATTCCATATGTGTTATTTCATAGCTTTGATGTCTTCACTATTATTCTACAATGTAGAAAATAGTAAAAATAAAGAAAAACCCTTGAATGAGTAGGTGTGTCCAAACTTGTGACTGGTACTGTCTGCTGCATAAAAGGGGCATGATGCACAACACGACCCAGAGTAAAACATTAAAATGAATAAAGTTCTCACAGTTTGTAGTGTGCACATGGTGCGGCTGCTGTCGGCATCCAAAGATTATCCAACTTGAATAAATGCTTGGAGGTAAGGATGACACCAGTGGTGTAGTCTACGGCGATACGGATATCACTTATTATTGATATCTACATAGCACATTGATGTGAATCACACTGCTGCTCTCTCATTTAGCTATTTGCGCCTCACAGATTGTGGTTGTTGTGGAAGGCTGTTCTAAATGTGTATTTGAACCCAATAATGGTTGAATTCAAGAACTTTAAGCTGCCTATCAATGATTGTTTTTGAAACCAGTGGACAGCCAGTGAAGAATGAGCTCTTACAACAGCTGCATAGTGCGGATCCCAGCCTATGGAATAAAAGTGGGGCTTTTATTGCTCAATCTAATTCATGCTGATAAAAAAATATATCCTTAGGCCTAATGGACACATGCTCAAACTCGCACACTTTTGATAGACTTAAAGGGGCAATATTTAGTTGCTACATCCATTTTTGGACTTATATATATTGATGTAAAGATATAATTGAATCTTGTTATCATATGTAGTAAAAAGCGATGGGTTTGAAAAAGCCTACATAACTAAACCATAAAATAAATGTAGCATCCATATATTGCCAGCTATGTAAACTTTAACATTGATTTATCTTGCAATAGATATCGTTAAATTGGTAAGATACTTTTTGTCTTCTTCTAATGCCTCTTAAGGGGAAAATAATCTAAAAGTAACTGAATGTAATCAGATTATGTTACTGAGTTTGGGTAATCCAAAAGTTACGTTACTGATTACAATTTTGGACAGGTATCTCACTGGTCACTATAGCAGCACACACTCGTAGCACGCGCTCCAGCAGGTATATCTCACTAGTCACCCCCAAAGCCAATTCCTCCTTTGGTCGTCTTTCCTTCCACTTCTCTGCTGCCAATGACTGGAACGAACTGCAAAAATCTCTGAAGCTGGAAACACTTATCTCCCTCACTAGCTTTAAGCACCAGCTGTTAGAGCAGCTCACAGATTACTGCACCTGTACATAGCCTATCTATAATTTAGCCCAAACAACTACCTCTTCCCCTACTGTATTTATTTAGCTCCTTTGCCCCCCATTATTATATTTCTACTTTGCACATTCTTCCACTGCAAATCTACCATTCCAGTGTTATACTTGCTATATTGTATTTACCTCGCCACCATGGCCTTTTTTTGCCTTTACCTCCCTTATCTCACCTCATTTGCTCACATTGTATATAGACTTATTTTTCTACTGTATTATTGACTGTATGTTTTGTTTATTCCATGTGTAACTGTGTTGTTGTATGTGTCGAATTGCTATGCTTTATCTTGGCCAGGTCGCAGTTGCAAATGAGAACTTGTTCTCAACTAGCCTACCTGGTTAAATAATGGTGAAATAAAATAAAATGTTAAAAAAACTGTAACGGATTACATTTAGAAAGTAACCTACCCAACCCTGATTTTCAATCAGCAAAACACCCATTACAACAAGTGCTTATCTTTGTTGCTATCTTTACAAATAAGAACGCAAAGCACTGATTTGACCCTAAAAAGAGGAGCTACACTGCTTCACCCAGTTTTCAAGTTTACTTATATGTATTTGTCAATCACAAAAACACGTTATGTATGGCACTCCGGGGCCATGGTTGCCAGCATTGTAAATTACCCCGGACTTACCCACCGCTGTAAAATACGTTTTAACATCTTAAAATATGACATTGACTACTACCTACAAGTCCTATCCAAATGAATCAAAGGGTTGATATGGCTGAGTGAGACCACTGGGGACATATATGGGCATACTGTCTAACAGACAGATTTAGTATTCTTTGTCTAGGGACTCATTTACAGAATTCTCTCCACAGGCTGAACACAAGTGCTTGTTAAAATCCTTAAAATAGTACAGCGTCAGTGATGTGACTGGCCAATCCATCTGAAAGGGATGACTTTCTACTATTTCTGAGTAATGCAAATGATTATGCCTATTACTTGTGCACACTGACATACTATATATATATAATGTTGGTGCATTGCTACTTATAGTTTATATATAACATGATTAAATTGCAATGTCTAAAATGGTTACAGGTGAGATGGTGATTGGCTTGTTCTCTCGATTCCTGCATAGATTATGTGCACTGGCTTTCCGATTCACAATTAGCTAGTTCATTGCCTGTGGGGAGATTGGAATGTTCCATTTACTTCTTCGTCTGGCCATGTCTCCAAATCACCTGTGCCCATTACACCAATTCGGGACATTAGCAGTAAGGCGATTTGAAGAAAAATATCCAGATATCATATGTGACAGCTCTTATCTGTCCTTCAGGAAACACATTTGCAGGTAGGGATTAGTTTGTGCATCATATGGAAGATGCACAGCCAAGACAGGTGCCAATAGAGCTGTGCTGGAGTGAGCATTGAGAATTTCTCTGTAAATCCATGACTGGTGCCTGAAAATAATACACGTGCGTGTGTGCACAAACACATTCTTGCACACACACATGCAATATCCGTACGTCTTCATTAAATAATAGTCCAAATAAATATTCAGTCGGAAATGTTTGACCTCACAGTCAGAGACATATACTGTATATAATAATAATAATAATTTGGTGATTGCTTATATTTGTTCTTTTTCACACTTGTGTATTATACACATGTGTGAATTGGAAATGTGTTTTTTGCATATCCCAATGCCCCCTGAGACACCCTCGGAGAGAGTAATCCAAATAAATATTCAGTGGGAAATTATTGATCTCACAGTCAGAGACATATTCACCTGCCATTGTCGAATATGCATTAATTGAATTTCTAATATCTTTCCACATGATACAGACCTTCATAGGACTCAATCAGAATGCATGCTGTTCACAGCAGATGTTACATTGCAACTTGGTTTTGAAGGGGAAAACAATAGCAAGGAGAGACCAACCAACAATCTGCTCCTCAACAACACTATTTAATGAGTCATTATTCTGTTATTTATTTGTATTTAAATGGGGTGTCACGTGTGCTCCCTCTCCGGCCTCTAGGTCACCAGGCTGCTCACTCACTGCTCACTACACCTGTCACCATCATTATGCGCACCCGCGCGTCATTAGACTCACCTGGACTCCATCACTTCCCTGATTACCTTCCCTGTATGTCACTCCCTTTGGTTCCTTCCCCAGGCGTTATTGTTTCTGTTTTTATTTGTTGTCTGTGCGTTGTTCGTGTTTCTTGTTTTGTATTATGTTGCATTTATTTATTAAAACACTCACTCTCTGAACTTGCTTCCCGACTCTCAGCGCACGTCGTTACATGGGGATAATACAAGGTACATGCTTTTGGCTTTGGAGATGCTGTATTGTTTAAAGCATAATAACTTGACCACAAAGGGTATTGGAAATATAGTGGTGGGACTCGTCAACTAAAACCAGTTTGCAAACAATGTGTGCATTAGCCTAAATCCAACTGACTATGGCTCCACTCCCAAGAATGTTCTTCAATATCCCAGAGCATGGCTTTGTATAGTAAACAGAACACAGTGCAGAATGCCTCCAGTTGATTCCGTGGGGAACAGATGGGGACTCTTAGAGCAACTTCAGAGCTAATTAGATCAATTCAGTCAATCACTCCCCCTCATTCGCTGTAAGGGAAGCAGGCTTTATGATAATTTCTAAGGTAAAGTCTGCAACAGACAAATACCATTATTACAGTAACAGCCACCTTCACAATCACGGTAATGATCTTTAGCAGATTTACTGTAACAAAGACTAATGCACTATAACCAACAGAAATATGTGATAACTGCTAAACAAGCAAATAACAGATGAGAAGCAGGTACCATCTCTGAATCTCTATATTTTGTGCTTGAGGCAGTGTATCAAGAAAGGTTCACTATATTGATACTGAAAAAACGACTAGCCATGCTTTGGGTATTTCATTTTCCCACACTGGTGACCTAACTGCTCTTTATGGAAATGTAAAGTCTGGGGTGGATTTATTAAGCCTTTGAAGAATGGTGCAACGTTTGCATATTAGCACTGGTCGGGTCATCCAGTGCTCATAAGATTGCTGATTTGATTTCTTTATCAAGTGTTAAGTCCGTCTACCTGGCTGGTACACACTGCTGTGCTAATGAAATGCACCTTTGAAATCAGGGGATGTACCTTTCACCCAAGCTTCAAGCTTCCAAGGTGAACAGACTGGGAACATTTCAGACCTGACATTAGTCAGCCATTTCCAGTGCTACTTAAAGTGTCACTACAGAGAGGGATAGGCTAAATAAAAGAAAGTCCTGGTACATTCTGTTAAAAGAATATCCTGGTTGCTCTCACATCCCTCTAAATGCCACATAACCACAGGGTATTTACTGCTCCTGGTTCCTAGCAAGGAACCACACTGAGAGCACAAGAGACACTTGACATCTACTTCTCCAGCTCTCCAGGACACTACCAGCAGGATATATTGGTGTCTACCATCACTGTAAGGCTCTGTGCTTGGCATCATGTGATTTTGTCATATTGGCTCAGGTACACAACTCCGAACCAGGCCAGTGTGTGATTCAATACATCAGTCCAGTCTTTGATTGTCAAAGTCATTGTTGTTCATCCCGAATGGAAAATGAATCCCTATTGAGGGGTTGTAGCCTACACTTCAAAGGATCACAGAACAGTTTACAAACATCAGCTAGATGCTTTACAGATGGTCATACCATCAACAAACTATGGGTCAGGGTTAGGTTTAGGGTTAGTGTTAGGTTTAGAATAAGGGTTACATTTAGGGTCAGGATAAGGGTGAAGGTTAGGGTTAGTAGATAGTTTAAGTGTTTCTGATAGTCTGTAAATAGTCTGTAGAGCATCTACAGATGGACTATCCAAATAAAGTGTTACTGTGTGCTGAAATGTAAATTGGATACACAGATCTTATTTATTAATTCAATTGACCAAGCTTTTCAACTAAATGAATGAAGACATGCTTGGGCCTTTTAACACGTTATATTTCAAACAGTTGTTGTAATGAGAGCATCGATGACCAATTTCCATGACCAGTAAGCTTGATCCAGACATAATACAAGCCAACATACAGTAAAAAGGGGTGATCGAACCCATGGAGAATGCATGTTCTAACTTAACATCATGACCAGTTGATTAAGGTAAACCCCCCAAAATTACCTCTACTAGCTCTGAGACAAACAGGGACAACAGGAATGATTATGACTGTGGTCCACCATATCAGACTTGTAGGGCCCTTCCTCCTCAAGCATGTCATTACTGACACAAATCATGCAGAGATAATGCATTCCATTTGTTATTAGCATATATTTGACAATAATGCCATATCTACCATGGGATGCAGAGGCTCTTACAAGATGTCTGCATTTTGCGATAAGAGTTAAGTGGACTCTTACCATGAATCAACAATATCTAATCTGAGAGCGTCATTTTATATACTGCAATAACTACAAGATGGGATGAAGTGTTATATAATTGAAATGAAGCAGGTAGGTGCTTGTCTAAAGAGAGACAAAAAGTATGATTTATGTTCTATTACATGTTTTGCAGGATAGGCCTACTTCTGGACATGTTTAATTTGTATGTGCCAGTGTTCTGTTGTCTGTGGTTATATACTGTACATGTTTTTTTGTAATTATATGACATTTTTTACCACTCATTCAGTGGTTTCACTGTATTATGTTGCAAGATGATGACCCTATTGACCTTGTTGTGACCATTTCCTCAGTCAAAGAAACATTTTCAATACATTTTAGATAGCACCCATTGGCGACCCGATCACCATCGAAGCCCCCGCAAGGCGGGGGGGGGGGGCATGAGCTCTGGGGGCCCATGTGCCTGTCTGACATTGGTGTACAGTGCCTTCGGAAAGTATTCAGACCCCTTGACTTTTTCCACATTTTGTTACGTTACAGCCTAATTCAAAAATGTATTAAATACACACAATACCCCATAATGACAAAGCGAAAACAGGTTTTTAGAAATGCTTGCATATTTATTAAAAATAAAAAACAGAAATACCTTATTTGCATAAATATTCAGACCCTTTGCTAAGACAGTGAATGTCAGAGCAAAAACCAAGCCATAAAGTTAAAGGAATTGTCCGTAGAGCTCCAAGACAGGATTGTGTCGAGGCACAGATCTGGGGAAGGGTACCAGTAAAGGGTGAGTAAAGAGTCTGCATACTTATGTAAATGTGATATTTCCTGGGGGGTTTTATTATAAAATTGCTAAAAAAAAAAAAAAAAACGTTTTTGCTTTGTCATTATGGGGTATTGTGTGTAGATTGATGATGAAAAAAACTATTTTATCAATTTTAGAATAAGGCTGTAACGTAATTTTTTTTTAAATAGTCAAGGGGTCTGAATACTTTCCAAATGCACTTTATATATTTGTTCTTTCATGAATATTTCATGAATAATTTTGTCAGTAACCCTCCCAAAAGTCCTTCATATGTACTAGGAAGCTAAGTATGTGTTTCTTGGGCTTGAAGAATGTGACTGATCAAAGTGCCTCAAGCCTTGAAAAATACATAATTTAACTGATTGATAGTAAGGGGATATCGGTGAACAAATGTCATGATCAAGGCTACGGCAGTGCCAGTGCAATGAGTTGAGCTTACTCAAGTGTTCAAAAGTGCATATCAGACCAAGAGCCTAATGCTTTTTAGGTAGTTCTTCATAAGTTTTAGTTTAGAAAATGATCTCTCGGCAGAAGTGACAGTTACTGGGATGCTTAAAAACAGCTTGATTGCCGTAGCAACATCAGGGAAACTGGGCAGAAGGGAGAGGTGCTTTAAATACAGCAGTTCTGAAACATCTTTAATTGAGCCTCTCATATTCTTCTTAATTGCCGCCCTCAACACGTTACGAAAAGAGATTAACTGTATAGGAATCTTTGGGATAGGTCATCTGGATATTGGATAGTGAATAAATTGGCAGATGCAAACAGATTTTCATATTTAGTGGACAACAGTTCTTGAGGGCTCAAACAATATCAACAGTACCTTATCTCTGGTATATCTTCGTTAAAATTGTGTGCAGCGTAATGGACATATAATGCACAATGTCTCAGTAAAAACTGTCTGGGTTGTCAATACTCAGTATAGAAAATAGTCGGGCCCTCAACCTGAACCTACAGGCCTTGGTGAAAACGTTTGCACACAAAAATGCAAGGTGACGCAGTCAAATACTGTAGCTACTATAGGCATCTACATAGAAAAAAAAGATTAGCATTAATAGACTGGTTTTACACACAACAACTTTCTATTCAAGCTGGGAGAGAGTGCAAGGACGGCTCATGTCATGCAGGTTCAGGTAGGCTATACAGGACAGTTGTATATAAAAAAAATCTATTGGTTGCTGATTCGTATGCTGTTGTTTCGAAAATGTATTTTTAACAAGCCTGTCTCCGTGCCGCTCTGGGTCTCCACACGGGTACCCCCAGGGTTGTGTGCTCAGCCCCACCCTGTACACCCTGTTTACCCACGACTGTGTGGACACACAAGACTCAAACCCCACCTTCAAGTTTGCTGATGAAACGACTGTGGTTGGCCTGATCACTGACGCCGGGGGTCAAATGCCTCAAGTTCCTCATCACTGAGGACATAACATTGTCCTCTCACACCAGCACAGTCATGAAGAAGACATGACAGCACCTCTTCCCCCTCAGGAGACTGAAGAGATTTTGCATGGCCCCTCAGATCCTCCAGAACTTTTACAGGTGTACCATCGAAAGCATCCTGACTGGTTGTATCAACGCCTGGTATGGTGACTGCTCCGCTCAGAACCGCAAGGCCCTACAGAGGGTGGTGCGGACGGCCCAGAAAATCACTGGGGGTGTTCTCTCTGCTGCCGTCCAGCAGGCGGTACGAGCATCGGGTCGCGGATCAACAGGATCTGAAGGAACTTCTATCCCCAGGCAATACGACTGTTGAATAGCATAAAACTGTTGACAAGCAAACTACCACTGCCCTCTCTCTCCGGACTGACTACCTGCATGACTTTATGCCCATCCTCAGGTCCGACCGCAAGGCACTACATTCCTTTCTCAATCACTCCAGTATCCCTGCACATTGTAATAACGGTACTGGCATGGCACTGACCTGTATATAAGACCTGTATATAACATCTGTATATAAGACCTGTATATAAGACCTATATCAGCATTTTAAATGTGCAACCAGAGGGAAAAAGTTCTAGACCACCTTTACTCCACACACAGAGTCGCGTACAAAGCTCTCCCTCGCCCTCCATTTGGCAAATCTGAAGATAATTACAGTATATCCTCCTGATTCCTGCTTACAAGCTAAAATTAAAGCAAGAAGCACCAGTGACTCGTTCTATAAAAAAGTGGTCAGATGAAACCGATGCTAAACTACAAGACTGTTTTGCTAGCACAGACTGGAATATGTTCCGGGATTCTTCCGATGTCATTGAGGAGTACACCACATCAGTCACTGCTTTTATCAATAAGTGCATCGAGGACGTTGTCCCCACAGTGACCGTACGTACATACCCCAACCAGAAGCCATGGATTACAGGCATCATTCACATTGAGCTAAAGGGTAGAGCTGCCGCTTTCAAGGAGTGGGACTCTAACCCGGAAGCTTACAAGAAATCCCGTTATGCCCTCCGACGAACCATCAAACAGGCAAAGCGTCAATACAGGACTAAGATTGGATCGTACTACACCAGCTCCAACATTCGTCGGATGTGGCAGGGCTTGCAAACTATTACAGACTACAAAGGTAAGCACAGCCGAGAGCTGCCCAGTGACACAAGCCTACCAGGTCAGCTAAATAACTTCTATGCAAGCTTCGAGGCAAGTAACACTGAAACATGCATGAGAGCATCAGCAGTTGCGGACAACTGTGTGCTCAAACTCTCCACAGCCGATGTGAGTAAGACCTTTAAACAGGTCAACATTCACAAGGCCGCAGGGCCAGACGGATTACCAGGACGTGAACTCTGAGCATGCGCTGACAGACTGGCAAGTGTCTTCACTGACATTTTCAATCTCTCCCTATCTGAGTCTGTAATACCAACATGTTTCAAGCAGACCACCATAGTCACTGTGCCCAAGAACACTAAGGTAACCAGCCTAAATGACTACCGACCCGTAGCACTCACGTCTGTAGCCATGAAGTGCTTTGGAAGGTTGGTCATGGCTCACATCAACACCATCATCCCAGAAACCCTAGTCCCACACCAATTTGCATACCACACCAACAGATCCACAGATGATGCAATCTCTATTGCACTCCACACCGCCCTTTCACACCTGGACATAATTAACACCTATGTGAGAATGCTATTCATTGACTACAGCTCAGCGTTCAACACCATAGTGCCTTCAAAGCACATCACTAAGCTAAGGACCCTGGGACTTAACTCCTCCCTCTGCAACTAGATCATGGAATCCTGATGTGCTGCCCCCAGGTGGTAAGGGTAGGTAACAACACAAGCACCACGCTGATCCTCAACACAGGGGCCCCTCAGGGGTGCATGCTCAGTCCCCTCCTGTACTGCTTGTTCACTCATGACTGCACGGCCAGGCACGACTCCAACACCATCATTAAGTTTGCCGATGACACAACAGTGGTAGAGCTGATCACCGAAAACGATGAGACAGACTATAGGGAGGAGGTCAGAGACCTGACCATGTGGTACCATGACAACAACCTCTCCCTCAACGTGATCAAGACAAAGGAGATGATTGTGGACTACAGGAAAAGGAGGACCGAGCACGTCGCCATTCTCATTGACGGGGCTGTAGTGGAGCAGGTTGAGAGCTTCAAGTTGATTGGTGTCCACATCACCAACAAACTAACATGGCCCAGCACACCAAGACAGTCGTGAAGAGGGCACGACAAAACCTATTCCCCCTCAAGATTTGTCATGAGTCCTCAGATCCTCAAAAGGTTTTACAGCTGCACCATCGAGAGCATCCTGACGGGTTGCATCACTGCCTGGTATGGCAACTGCTCGGCCTCTGACCGGAAGGTGCTAGAGGGTAGTGCGTACGGCCCATACATCACTGGGGCCAATCTTCCTGCCATCCATGACCTCTATATCAGGCGGTGTCAGAGGAAGGCCCTAAAAACTGTCAAAGACTCCAGACACCCTAGTCATAGACAGTTCTCTCTGCTACCGCACAGCAAGCGGTACTGGAGCGCCAAGTCTAGGTCCAAGAGACTTCTTAACAGCTTCTACCCCCAAGCCATAAGATTCCTGAACAGCTGTTCAAATGGCTACCCAGACTATTTGCATTGCCCCCCCCCCCTTCTACACTGCTGCAACTCTTTATTATTATCTATGCATAGTCACTTTAATAACTCTACCTACATGTACATATTAGCTCAATTACCTTGACACCGGTGCCGCTGCACATTGATTCTGTACCGGTACCCCCTGTGTATAGCCTCGCTATTGTTATTTACTACTACTATTTAATTATTTGTTATTCTTATCTCTTACTGTTTTTTTGAAATGTTCTTAAAACTGCATTTTTGGTTAAGGGCTTGTAAGTAAGCATTTCACTGTAAGGTGATGTATTTGGCGCATGTGACGTATACAATTTGACTTGATTTGATATAAGACCTGTATATAAGCATTGTATATAAGACCTGTATATAAGACTTGTATATAAGCCCTCTATATAAGACCTGTACATAAGACCTGTATATAACTGCATTCTCCTGTTTCTTTTCTTTTTCTTCTCTCCCGTTTTACACCTGCTGTATCCTGTGCATGTGACAATAAAACTAGAAACTTGAAACACACTAATAATAGCTAGGCCTATTACAGAATGTAATTAAACAAAGAAAAACACAAAGATGGTGAGGCTATCTATAATCTTATTATCTTTGTTAAAACTGCAACCAACATGTTTGTTAAGGACTGCAACCCGGCCAGCGCATTAAGGTATAGTAGCTATAGAATGCTCAAAATTTATCGTCAAAGATTTTTTTTGCTGGTCACCTGCAGACGGTAAACCGACCTGATACAGGACTATGCAATGAACAACAGTATCATTGGTTCTTCAGGTGAACATTAATTGGATAACTTCTGGTGAAGGCCAGTTACTGTAATGTAACTATATACAGAGATTTATTACACAGCTGACATGGCCAAGACACAGAATGAGCCCCTTTCCTGAAGTCAAATGAACAAATTGCCCTCTTTATTTGACCTTTTGTTAACTAGGCAAGTCAGTTATGAACAAATTCTTATTTTCAATGACTGCCTTGTTCTGGGGCAGAAGGACAGATTTTTCACCTTGTCAGCTCGGGGATTCGATTTTGCAACCTTTCGGTTACTAGTCCAATGCTCTAACCACTAGGCTACCTGCCGCCCCTCTAATGGCCTCATGGGTGGAATGTTCATTTCATAATTAATAAACATTATATGTCAAACGGTTTCGTTATATTTCAGTTATCAGTGATGTATATAAAGTGTAATATTGGGATGCAAACTCAAAATTGAATACATACTTTTGTTTCAAAGTAGATTTGTTTAATTAAGACTACCAAGAAACCCTCTGTGTGACCTTGATATAGCCCACTGCAGTAAAAGGCTAAGGCAATTGGACTGCTTCAAGATCCTTCACACTCACCAGTCATTATGCTTCTATTCAGCCTACCTACGCACATTGACTCAATCATAAGCATACATTAATAACATTAGTCATAATGGATAAAAATACTTATGTTGAGTACAGGGCCTTTAAAAAATAGCATGAGGTGCACAATGTAGATTTGCTATACATGCAATTCATTGTATGTAATCAGTGATGACAGAAGATTCATTATATAAATAAGATTCATAAAAAAACTCAATTGAAAGAAAAATGGATCTGGTTTCATATCTCCACATCTGAGTGGGCTCATATGTCCATGAGGGAATTTGTTTGATCTTGAAAATAGATGCCATTTTTTCCTTACTGGAAGACAGACCACTTACACCATTATATGATGTCTATGTCTAGGCTTTGTTCCTTGCCAGAGGAGGGTTTTTGATAAATAAATAAATGTATTGACAAACTATATTATTACTGTTATTCCTAAAGTATTATTATCACTGTTACTATGGTATTATACCTGCAAAAACTTAAGTTCCTGAAAATGTGCCGATGGACTATATTTAATTGAGAAGGTAGCCTACTGTACCTATGTAAATCCACCCTGAGCTCCAGAAAAACAAACTGAAATGTGATTCATGAAGCAAAGCTTTCAGTTTTCATGGAAGTAAGCAGTTTTTCACCCTGCCATCTGTTTAAATCCCATGTTCTTGATGATTTATAATTACAATGGAGGTCTTGGCTGGTATATCAGAAATGAGGCTAGTTACAGAGGTATGCAACTGTTTAATTAAATCACTCCCTCTCACTCCTCTCAAAACTCCTATATTCAGTCATGTATTCACTAATTCAAAAACTACATAGACAAAGGATCCATCTGAGTAGTTATAACTAAATATTGTGTTATTAGGAATTTCTGTCAGATGAGAAAATGAGATGCTTGAAGTTTGTCTCTATGGATGTGCTGGCCTCTGTGCCAGAACAGAGCTTAATGAGAAATTACATTTTGACTGACAGTCACCAAATAACAGATATCGTCCCTTGAACTGTCTATACATGAAGAAGTGAAAAGACTATACAAACACAGATTTTGTGTGGATTCAACTTCAATGTGATTATCTAAACAGATAAGGCATTGCTTGCTCCCTGAGTAACAAGCAGAGTTGTCCAATGAGGACCCTGAGCAGCCATATGTTCAGCATGGATGACCAGAGGATTGAGGTTAAACTTTATCAAATTAGCTAGGTGATGTAATCTCCCTCTGTTCAAGTAGTCTCCCCACTTCAACTCTGCTCTGCACACGGGCCCTGAGGTAGTGTGTGTGTGAGTGGTCTAGTCAAATAACAGCAGCGTGTCCCAATGATTTATTAAGGAGCACATGAAAGCTCAACAGGTTGTAAATTATGTGTAGTTTCCTCCCATATCAGTAACATCTGCCTAATTGCCACATTGATTGCCAACATCTAAGGATTGCTTGACTATCGAGCAAGTGCCAAAAGCGATTGTTCTTTTGGAGGGGCCAACTTGATTTGAAGAGACTGGGAATATTTCTGCTGAAGGGCCCCTAGAGAAGGTTGCTTGTTCATTTGTATAGGAAGCCCCTGGCCAGTACACCTAATGACCACTAACACACTTTATTCCAAGCCGGTCAATGGTTTAATTTCAGGTCCAACAGCACTTAATTTTCAATCATTATTTCTGTCATTGCCAAAGTCCCCATCCTTTTGCCACACAGGTCCCAGGTCACATTTACGCAACATGCCACAACAAACGTTAATACTTCTTCCCTCAGGCCTTGGCACCTTACATAGAAAAATGGAGGATGAATAATGTAATGGTGCCCCCAGATAATTGTAATAACAATAATGACCCTTTCTTCCCTATTATATCTGTTTTTAACAGATTGATCTTGTCAAAGGTCAACATTAGCTGTGAGATGACTCAGAATCTCTCAGGAGTCAGTTCTCTGAAGTGAAAGACTCATTCATTGTCATCTTCTATTCTGTCAAATCTTTGCAGTACAATCAGTGCAATTTTCACTATTACTCTTTATATGACCATCTCAGACTAACCCATTATGTACAACACTTACTCAGCTAATGCAAAGGAAATTGAACATTGATTTCTTTCTGTTCCTCAGTTCCAATAATTTGTTTTAGGTTAAGAGATTTGATGATGGGATTGTACTTTAGGATGGAGTTCTAGTAAATCTATAACATAAAACTATAAATATAGATGTTGATGTAATATCAATTCCTATGCCATGTGTATGCTTAAAGTAACTGCTCAGTGGAAATCTCACTTTTAAAAGTTCATATTCTGTTCATATTTAAAAGTTCATATCCAAATAATGTTGTTGACTCATCCTATACTTATATTTGTGGCCAAAGCATATTGGAGAAAAAAAAGAAAAAAAAACCCACATCAAACTTGTATCTCAAACAGACCGTTTAAAAAAACGCTTGCTATTTCCTCCTGGTGTCATTTTCCTGAGGAGGGTGAGCTGGCCAATCAACGGTCTAGAGGAGGAGGAGCTAGTGTAACCGGTGTGAAATGGTTAGTTAGTTAGCGGTGCATGCTAGTACTTTAGCGTTTCAATTGGTGATGGCTTTTGTTGAGCAATAGGTAACGATGCTTTGTGGGAGGCAGTTGTTGATATGTTCAGAGGGTCCCTGGTTTGATCCCAGGTTGGGGCAAGGAGGGGGATGGAAGGAACACTGTCACATTGGTATCGTGACCCGGATCACTCAGTTGGGCTCTGTCCAGCTGCTGGAGTTGCAACAGAGAAGGAGGAGGTCAAAGGTGGGTGAGTGTAACTGGTGTGAAATGGCTAGCTAGTTGGCCGTGCGTGCTAATAGCGCTTCAAATGGTGATCTCACTCGCTCTAAGCCCTTGAAGAATATGTTTCCCTTGCTAAGCAAGGGCCGTAGCTTTTGTGGAGCAATAGGTAACAATGTTTCGTGGGAGGCAGTTGTTGACATGTTCAGAGGGTCCCTGGTTTGAGCCCAGGTTGGGGCAAGGAGAGGGACGGAAGGAACACTCTTACACTGGCTAATCAGTGGACGACTTGTATGAATATTTGTCATAACTGGTATACGCCCACACCGTCTTGTTGTTGGGGTACGCCCACAACATTAAAACACAGAAAAGCTGCTTTTTAACACTATGTCACTCATATTGTAAGGAATTATAGGTCATATGTCATAGAAATCTGGAAACACTAGGCAGTTACTTTAAAGGTGCAATATGCAGAAATTGCGCTGCCATTTCCTGATTGCTTAAATTCGAGTAGTTCGCCTAATTTCAGTTTATGTGACAAACAAGCAATGTATAGTGTAGAGAATTATTGTAAAATCTAAACAGCTGTGGAATATATTTTCAATAACCAAAAATATTGTATTTTCAGCTGTTTGAAGCTGGTGTACAAAACCGAAAGTAAAAGAAGCAAAAACAAAACTTAAGAACGGGAAGCATTGGAATAGCGCACATAGAGCAGATCTACCACTTCTTAGACTTCCTTTCAATGAGAATGACAGATATATAACTCACATTTCTATGTGAATTTGGGGAGGTTGCCCAAAAAGTTACATATTGCAGCTTAAAAATTGGAATAAACATTTTATCAAATCAAATCAAATTGTATTAGTCACATGCGCCGAATACAACAGGTGTTGACCTTACAGTGAAATGCTTACTTACGAGCCCCTAACCGACAGTGCAAGAATAAGAGACAAAAGTAACAAGTAATTTAAAGGAGGAGGAGTAAAGGAGGAGCAGTAAAAAATAACAATATATACAGAGGGGTGCTGGTACAGAGTCAATGTGTGGGGGCACCGGATTGTTGAGGTAGTATGTACATGTAGGTAGAGTTAATTAAAGTGACTATGCATAGATGACAACAGAGAGTGGTGTGGAGAGTGGAGGGGGGGGGCAATGTGAATAGTCTGGGTAGACATTTGACTAGATGTTCAGGAGTCTTATGGCTTGGGGGTAGAAGCTGTTTAGAAGACTCTTGGACGTAGACTTGGTGCTCCGGTACCGCTTGCCGTGTGGTAGCAGAGAGAACAGTCTTTGACTAGGGTGGCCGGAGTCTTTGAAATTTTTTAGGGCCTTTCCCTGATGTCGCCTGGTCCTGGTCCGCTAGGTCCTGGATGGCAGGAAGCAGTACAGTGATGTACTGGGCCGTTCGCACTACCCTCTGTAGTGCCTTGCGGTCGAAGGCCGAGAAGTTGCCATACCAGGCAGCGATGCAACCAGTCAGGATGCTCTCGATGGTGCAGCTGTAGAACCTTTTGAGGATCTGAGGACCCATGACAAATCTTTTCAGTCTCCTGAGGGGGAATAGGTTTTGTCGTGCCCTCTTCACGACTGTCATGGTGTGCTTGGACTATGTTAGTTTGGACACCAAGGAACTTGAAGCTCTCAACCTTCTCCACTGCAGCCCCGTCGATTGGAATGGGTGTGGGCTCGGTCCTCTTTTTCCTGTAGTCCACAATCATCTCCTTTGTCTTGATCATGTTGAGGGAGAGGTTGTTGTCCTGGCACCACATGGTCAGGTCTCTGACCTCCTCCCTAAAGGCTGTCTTGTTGTTGTCCGTGGCCTTCCACTGTTGTGTCATCGGCAAACTTAATGATGGTGTTGGTGTCGTGCCTGGCCGTGCAGTCATGAGTGAACAGGGAGTACAGGAGGGGACTGAGCACGCACCCCTGAGGGGCCGATGTTTTGAGGATCAGCGTGGTGCTTGTGTTGTTACCTACCCTTACCACCTGGGGGCGGCCCGTCAGGAAGTCCATGATCTAGTTGCAGAGGGAGGTGTTTAGTCAACAGGGTTCTTAGCTTATTGATGAGCTTTGAGGGCACTATGGTGTTGAATGCTGAGCTGTAGTCAATGAATAGCATTCTCACATAGGTGTTCCTTTGGTCCAGGTGGGAAAGGACGGTGTGGAGTGCAATAGAGACTGCATCATCTGTGGATCTGTTTGGGCGGTATGCAAATTGGAGTGTGTCTAGGGTTTCTGGGATGATGGTGTTGATGTGGGCCATGACCAGCCTTTCAACGCACTTCATGGCTACAGATGTGAGTGCTACGGGTCGGTAGTCATTTAGGCAGGTTACTAGGAGCGCCGCCTCTGGTTGAGCATTTTCTTGTTTGCTTATGGCGGAATACAGCTCATTCAATGCTATCTTAGTGCCAGCCTCTGACTGTGGTGGTATGCAAACAGCTACAAAGAATATAGATGAAAACTCTCTCGGTAGGTCATGTGGTCTGCAGCTTATCATGAGAAACTCTATCTCAGGCAAGCAGTAGCTCAAACACTTCCTTAGATATCATGCACCAGCTGTTGTTTACAAAAATACGTAGACCGCCGCCCCATGTCTTACCAGACGCCACTGTTGTATCCTGTTGGTACATCGTATAATTTATTGGGCCAGCAGGTAGCCTAGTGGTTAGAGCGTTGGACTAGTAACCGGAAGGTTGCAAGACCAAATCCCCGAGCTGACAAGGTAAAAATCTGTTGTTCTGCCCCTGAACAAGGCAGTTAACCCACTGTTCCTAGGCTGTCATTGAAAATAAGAATTTGTTCTTAACTGACTTTCCTAGTTAAATAAAGGTGAAATAAAAAAAACAGCCAGCTGTATGGTGATATTGTCGTTGTCCAGTCACGACTCCATGAAGCATAAGATGTTACAGTTTTTAATTAAAAACCTCTTTGGGCTAGGGGGCAGTGTTCGGAAGTTTTGATAGTCTGACATACCCGAAGTAAACTGCCTGTTACTCAGGCCCAGAAGCTAGGATGTGAATTTGTGTATTTGATGGAAAACACTTTGAAGTTTCTAAAACTGTTAAAATAATGTCTGTGAGTATAACAGAACTGATATGGCAGGCGAAACCCGTGGAAAATCCATCCGGAAAATGTGTTTTTTGAGCTCCCAAGCCATTCCTATGTTGGCCTATTGAATTTCCAACCAAAAAGGACCCAGATTGCAGTACCCATGGCTTCCACTGGATGTTAACAGTCTTTATAAAAGGTTTCAGGCTTGTTTTTTGAAAAATGAACAAGTAGTTGTAGTTGATCCAAGGTGTCCCTCATTAGGACTCTAGTCTTGTGGCGCGCGTGAATGAGGGCGCACTTCGTTATTTATCTCCGGTATTGAACATACTACATTTCTTCTGAGATTTTATTGTTTATTTACATATTAGGGTACCTGAGGATTGATTAGAAACGTTGTTTGACTTTTTTGGACGAAGTTTACCGGTAACTTTTGGGGTTCCTTTGTCTGCATGTTGAACGAGTTGAACGGGTGGATTACTGAATCAAACACGCCAACTAAACTGACTTTTTTGGGATATAAAAAAGGACTTTATCGAACAAAACAACCAGTTGTTGTGTAGCTGGGACCCTTGGGATTGCAAACAGAGGAAGATCTTCATTTTATCGCAATTTGTGACGCCTCTGCTGGTTTGAAAAATATTTTCATGCGGGGTGTATGCGGGGCGCTGTCCTCAGGCAATCAAATGCTATGCTTTCGCCGTAAAGCCTATTGTAATCCGGACAAAGCGGTTCGATTACCTAGATTCTAAGCTAAAGAATGATGTATGACACTTGTATTTTTATGAATGTTTAATATTACGATTTTTGTATTTTGAATTTCGCGCTCTGCAATTTCACCGGATGTTGTTGTAGTGGCACGCTAGCAGGACACCAAGCCCAAAGAGGTTTTAATGTCCCGTTGGTAGTTTAATCTTCCCAATAACTTGTCCATTTTATTGTCCAAAGATTGCATGTTTGCGAGCAGAATTGAGGGGAGTGGGGGTTTATTCGATCGCCTCCTACACCTCAGAAGGCAGCCCGCCCTCCGGCCTCTCTTTCTTCACCTCCTCTTCACGCAGATCACTGGGGTCAGAGGGCCTGTTCCCGAGGGAGCCGTATATCCTCCACCTCTGGCTCGTCAGAGTCGTGAAAGAAGATTTGATTAGAGAGGGACTCAGTGTTTTAATATCTGTTTTGAGCTGTACTTAAAAAAAACTATACTTGCCATTGGGCATGTTGTTAATGTCCCCCCTCTTTTGACAGATAATATTGAATATACTTGTATGGACCTGAACAAAACATTGGTAATGCAGGTGTCCCTCAGTTCACACAAATACACGGCCTTGCCCCTGGCAAGAGTGGCTATGGAAATTCACTCAGACCTTCCTTAAGATTAAACAATTGAACTGTCACAGAGTAGCCTGTAGAAACAGAGGGACCTATATGGCTGCGTCTCATTATGGTGTGGGTTGAGCGGGCTGACCCAGGTTAACCTCCAGCACCTCTCACTGTTGCCCACCATTTCCAGCTGACACTTTAATCAGTGTCACCACGTTAGCAGCAGCTGTAGCACCAGCAGACAGTCTGGACACAGAGAAGTTAAGAAACTTGCCTGATGGGGATAATTTCTTCAGTCAGGGATAAACAACTTAGTACATAGGGATGCTCCTGCATTTAAATACTTAAAGGAATCATTAATCATTCCTTTTGTATAGAACTCTTACAGCCACCAAGTCATAACTTGAACCTCTAATGACCTAGTATGAATGTTGACTTTTAATTAGACTCATCCAAATGATTAATGTCAAAAGAAAAATAATTATGTCTACAAAACATGTGACAGATGACTGTGACATATGACAGATGGCAGTGAAGTGTTTTTTTTTATTTCATTCGATCCAATGAGTAGAACAATATTTCTGTGACTTTTACTCCTTCTGACAGATGTGTCACTGAAACAAACACGGGGGACGAGGCCCAGAGGGAGAGAGCTATGTCTCTGGCTTGACTGACTCATTGATTTCCTTTTCCTTTTAACCGTTTCATTTTAACTCGCAGGCCCATGCGTTAGCTCCCTTGGCCGCACAATCATTTCTCTGAGTCAATACGGTCCATACAGCAGCTCTGTATGGACACCAAGCCTATGTAATTACTGCCCAGAGCCAGATCTATCCAACCATACTCCCTGTGTTCTATCACCTGACTGACGACTGCAGGGGGATCACCAGTCTAGTGGGCCATTACTCATAGAGGTTGGTACTTGTAATAGAGCCAAAGCTCTACAGAGTGGAGAAATCTCATTCTTCAATAAAGGAACATGGATTGATTCTACCAGATGTTGGCAAACTCATGGATCATTCCAACCCAACTCTCCTCTTGTGTCTTTCACTTGCCTTCAAATGTTAGGATCCCTTTTCTATAGTTTAAATAGTTTGAATTACTTTTGGTTGCTGGGACCAAGACAGATGTTTCAGACAATTTCAAGACCTTGTTTTAGTAGAATGGAGACAAGGAAAGGTGTCTTTAAAAAGAGATTTCCATACAAGCAGAGATTACGCAATGAACAAGTGACAGCTCAGCAAAAAAGAATGCCAGATTTTAAAAACGTTTGAAAGCAGATTTACATCTGTGTTTCCAAGATAAATAATCTGTGACAAAGAATGACATATGCCCAAAGAATTCAGCCTGAAAAGGGGACTGTACCCAATGGTGCTTTGATAACTTATTGAATTATTTTGACATTATCAATGGAAGTATACGCACTGTACGATCTGTATCTCTTTGACCTGCAATGATGTGGAGCCCTTCTTTAAAAGCTCTTAACACTTCCCCAGTGATCCCCACATCTTGCATGGTGGTGTGTCACGGGATGCCATATAAATTATATGAACAAGTTACCAATGCACTGGGTGTGAATTAAATTCAAAGATGATATACTAACATGCCAAGCAAACAATATTATGCATTTGTACTGCAAGTAGTATGCATGTACGAATGTACTGTAGCCTACAGTATGTATACCGCTCATCAAAAATCCTTCAATTTTAAATATAGATCTTTTAGCCACCCTATTATTCATGTTGGTAATTTTGGGGGTGCTCAAGGTGGCCTGTGAACAAATTAAACATTAATGAAATGAGGAAAGCCATCTGCAACCAGATAAATTACTCTGGATGGCAGCAGGAATTCCATTAAATCCTGGCAAAGGAGACTGACACCCCATGTCTGAGCCAAAGAAAAGCGGCATGAACGTTGAATGTGTCAGTGGGAAAAATGACACCCATCAAGGTATTTTTGGCTAGAGGGAGTTTTGACAGTCTGTGTATCTGTGATTGAATAGAAAGGCATTAGTCATTGTAAGCCAAATACATATCTGATTCCAAAGTGTAATTAGACAGATTTAGCATCAATGAAATTGTCTTTTTGTCTTTTTCCTTTTTGTTCATTTATCATTATTTCAGTGTTATTTGTGACAGTGCACTTTGTTAAAAACTGAAAATGTATGTATTTATTTTATCCCTGAGATGTTCTGTGATTCTTATTCTATTCAAAACATTATGAACACCTGTTCTTTCCATAACATTGACTGACCAGATAAATGCAGGTGAAAGCTATAATCCCTTATTTATGTCACTTGTTAAATCCACTTCAATCACTGTAAATGAAGAACGGGGTATGGTAGTACAGTAGTTGCAAGGCGCACCGGATTTTGTCAAGAACTGCAACTCTGCTGGGTTTTTCATGCTCAACAGTTTCCCTTGTGTATCAAGAATGGTCCACCACCCAAAGGACATCCAACCAACTTGACACAACCATGAGAAGCACTGGAGTCAACATAGGCCAGCATCCCTGTGGAACGCTTTTGACACCTTGTAGAGTCCATGCCCCAACAAATTTATATGGGGGGGGGTTCAACTCTGTGTCACTTTTGCTCAACCGAGACGTGAAAAGACCCAATTTTTTACCATTAAGACATCAAAATGGCATGCCATGTAGCCACACAAGACAAGATTATCTTGTGTAATTATGTTGACAGCGCAGGGGATAATAAACACATTTTCTGAACATACGCTACAGACTAATGCAAATCAAATCTAACACCACTCACACTATGAAAGTATCCTGTGTGTCTGAATGGTGTGTTTTATTGAGGCTTTTTGCAGAAGGCCCACTTTTAAACAATGGTGAGTGGAGGTTATCACTGTATAAGTAGGTTTACAAAACTCACCAAACACAAAATGTTCCTGCTTTCACTTATTTGCAATTAAAGGAGGATTTAGGGAAAATTGTTCATATTGTGTAACTCTGTTTTCTATAGACTTACACTACTGTTCAAAAGTTTGGGGTCACTTAGAAATGTTCTCATTTTTTAAAGAAAAGCCCATTTTTTGTCCATTAAAATAACATCAAATTGATCAGAAATACAGTGCAGGCATTGTTAATATTGTAAATGACTAGCTGGAAACGGCACATTTTTTATGGAATATCTACATAAGCGTACATTAAGCGTACATTACATAAGGCCCATTTTAAGGAACCATCACACCTGTGTTCCAATGGCACATTGTGTTAGCTAATCCAAGTTTATCATTTTAAATGGCTAATTTATCATTGGAAAACCCTTTTGCAATTATGTTAGCACAGCTGAAAACTGTTGTTCTGGTTAAAGAAGCAATATAACTGACCTTCTTTAGACTAGTTGAGTATCTGGAGCGTCAGCATTTGTGGGTTCGATTACAGGCTCAAAATGGCCAGAAACAAAAAACTTTCTTCTGAAACTTGTCAGTCTATTCTTGTTCTAAGAAATGAAGGCTATTCCATGCAAGTAACTGCCAAGAAACTGAAGATCTCGTACAACGCTGTGTACTACTAACTTCACAGAACAGCGCATACTGACTCTAACCAGAATAGAAATAGGAGTGGGAGGCCCCGGTGCACAACTGAGCAAGAGGACAAGTACATTAGAGTGTCTAGTTTGAGGAACAGACGCCTCACAAGTACTCAACTGGCAGCTTAATTAAATAGTACCTTCAAAACACCAGTCTCAACATCAACAGTGAAGAGGCGACTCCGGGATGCTGGCTTTCTGGGCAGAGCAATATCTCAGACTGGCCAATAAAAATGTAAGATTAAGATGGGCAAAAGAACACAGACACTGGACAGAGGAACTCTGCCAAGAAGGCCAGCATCCTGTAGTCGCCTCTTCACTGTTGACGTTGAGACTGGTGTTTTGTTGGGTACTATTTAATGAAACTGCCAGTTGAGGACTTAAGAGGTGTCTGTTTTTTTATTTGGAGACAATTATGAGACTTGAGGAGATGCAGCACTTTTTGCAGAAATCTGTCTTGTTATGAATAGGCTATCCCAGCATCTTCATTAATGGCTTTTGCAGCTGACCCTGTTCTTTCAATGGAATCCTATCCAGAAAATAATCAAAAGCCGAAGACCTGCTGAATGCAGTTAATAGCTTTTTAGTGGCATGAAACCAGAAATGTGAGTGAAAACCTAAAATCAGAAAGTATTTGTATGAGAGCTAGCTAAAGGTGCACTAATTATGCTTAATGAAGATGTTGAATATAACGCTAGCAGGGTGATTTTCAGAGGAAAGCAAAATAGTGTATGTGTGAAGTTGCAGTAAAAGTGCAAAGGAATACACTCTTTGGCACTGTTAGAAAGACACACAAAGGACAATTACAGTCATCTCCTTACTTTTTCTGGCAATCAACCTGACAGTCGTTCATCAGTAAAAGATACTTTACATCCTTCACCTTTAAACACTTGATATAAATATGTGTATACAAAGTCCCTTGGGCACTGTATTTCAATTATTTTGTTTGGCAGATTCAGAAATAAACAGTGTAAATACTCTCTCAACCTTAGAAGTATATTTCCAGGTGACTAACCTATGGTGTCTTTCTATTCCACTCTTTAGTACATTGAAGTGAACTGTGTCACGGCCTGGTCTGTTTCACCTGTCCTTGTGCTTGTCTCCGCCCCCTCTAGGTGTCGCTTATTATCCCTGGTGTATTTATCCCTGTGTGTCCTGTCTCTTTGTGCCAGTTCGTCTTGTTTGTCAAGTCAACCAGCGTTTTTGTGTCTCATGTCGTGTCTTTGGCATCATTAAACTGAAGACTGTTAGTTTATCAAATCCATTCTCTGTAATTATTATTACGTGATTAACTAATCATATAAATATAATTAACTAGGAAGTCGGGGCACCAAGGAAAATATTCAGATTACAAAGTTATAATTTTCCTAATATTACTTTCAGATATTTTAATATCTGATCAATTAGTCTTCTAATTAATGAATTATTCTTTACCTCACGTTAGTCTCATTCCAAACGTCGTAAATTGTTGGTTATCTGCACGAACCCAGTCTTCACTAAGAATCATCCATACATCAATTGTCTCAATCATTTATTTATTAACTAACTAAATAATCACAGAAATGCACAAACAAACAAAGTAGATATGGTTACAAGGAAATTGTAGGGGATGTGCCCTAGTGGGCTAAACCGGTATGGCGGCTTGGTAGACAAAAGGGAAGTGGGTGTAGACTGAGAAAGGCGGGATTACGCAAATTAATCACTACACACTTGATAATTCTAACAATTGAAATGCTAATTCTTTGCACATGAACGCTCACTCATTCGGGAATAATTGCAATCAATACATATATTTACGCTCAGTGTGATGTTGTGATCTCTGTTGGAAAGTTTGTTTCTGTTGGAGAGTTTGTCCGCCCTCTCTCTCTCTGCCGTGGTACGATGGATAGTTCAGAGTAACATTCAGCAATGTTGATATAGAATAGATGTTTCGGCGGTTGTCGGTCCTCGCATTCAAAGGTACATAATTTCTAGCTGCAGACTAGTAATTAGTATCGAAGAGTACTCTTATTCTTATGGTTAAAAGATTCAGCAATCTACTCAAACCTTAACTCCCTCTGTGATGAGGTACTGGTCTGAAGGAAATTCCTTCCGGTGTGGATTATATTCGTAACAGTAGAACGGGGCTGTCCCATGACGCCAGATCAATGTCTGTGCTCATGGGGCGGGCCAATGATTTTGTTAAACTCCAAAGGGAATACGATTTTCCTTCATTAAACAGTTTAAAATCACATAGCATAATTTCACAAATAGTTTCATCTTTACTCATTCATTTTATACAAGAATTAGATGCAAGCCTCACAACTGAGACTCTTGTATAAACAGAGTTATGGTAATGTGGCTGTATTGTCTTTCCTGAGGTCACCAAATTGTACAAAACGGACCAGTTCGTAGCTGGCTACTTCACAGACCGTTTATACCTTCTCCAAAACATGGATATTGTTCAGTTCTCAAGTTCTGTGATGTGGAAGAAGTTCCTTTGTTCTCTCTATGAAAACTCACTCTCTCTTATACTCGGGCCATGAGGAGAGAACTCCTCTAGGAATTTATGACCTGCCTTACAGAGCCTGTTGGTAAGGGGAAGAGAGAGAGAGGTGGTGAGAGAGGTAGGGGGATGGTGCAGAGAGAGGGGGATGGTACTCGCTATCCCCAAAGAGGGCAACGTCATGACACTCAGCTCCTGCTTTCCCCAGTCCCTCCTGGTTTTGACCCTTGCCTGTCCTGACTCTGAGCCCACCTGCCTGACCACTCTGCCTGTCCTGACCTCGAGCCTGCCTATCGTCTTGTACCGTTTGGACTCTGACCTGGTTTATGAACTCTCTTTTGCCTACCCCTTTTGTTATAATAAATATCGTAGCTCAACCATCTGCCTCCTGTGTCTGCATTCGGGTCTCGCCTTGTGCCCTTATGATCTTAGATTATGCTTCTTTGACAGGAACAACGTAAGGGAATGCTTGGGATGAGAGAACCTCAGATTCTGTTCAGGGAAGTCAGGAACCAATACACACAGACAGTCAGGAAAGCAAAGGCTAGCTTTTTCATGCAGAAATTTGCATCCTGTAGCTCTAACTCCCAAAAGTTTTGGGACACTGTAAAGTCCATGGAGAGCAAGATCACCTCCTCCCAGCTGCCCACTGCACTGAGGCTAGGTAACACGGTCACCACCGATAAATACATGATAATCAAAATGTTCAATAAGCATTTCTCAACTGCTGGCCATGTGTTCCTCCTGGCTACTTCAACCCCGGCCAACAGCTCCGCCCCTGCAGCTACTCGCCCAAGCCTCCCCAGCTTCTCCTTCACCCAAATCCAGATAGCAGATGTTCTGAAAGAGCTACAAAACCTGGGCCTGTACAAATCAGCTGGGCTAGACAATCTGAACCCTCTCTTTCTAAAACTATCTGCCGCCATTGTTGCAACCCCTATTACCAGCCTGTTCAACCTCTCTTTCGTATCGTTCGAGATCCCTAAAGATTGGAAAGCTGCCGCGGTCAACCCCCTCTTCAAAGGGGGTGACACCCTAGACCCAAACTGTTACAGACCTATATCCATCCTGCCCTGCCTCCTAAAGTCTTCGAAAACCAAGTTAATAAACAGATCACTGACCATTTCGAATCCCACCATACCTTCTCCGCTGTGCAATCCGGTTTCCGAGCCGGTCACGGGTGCACCTCAGCCACGCTCAAGGTACTAAACGATATCATGAAAATAAAAGAGAGCCGCACGCTCTAGGAGCTCAGATGCAAAAATATTTAATTTACCAACGTTTCGACAGGCAAGCTGTCTTCATCAGGGTACAATCACAGACACTGCGGGATGACTCGTTTATATATAGTGTCAAGACACACAGGTGTCTGTAATCATGGCCAAGAGTGGCCTAATATCATTGGTTAATTTCTCATATTAAAATGGCATAGAAAGAGCAACATACAATAAATACAAATGGATAGCATACGATCATAGACTCACTAAAGACCACACAAGCCTACAAACAACCACAACCTACGCAGACGACACCATTCTGTATACTTCTGGCCCTTCCTTGGACACTGTGCTAACTAACCTCCAAACGAGCTTCAATGCCATAAAACACTCCTTCCGTGGCCTCCAACTGCTCTTAAACGCTAGTAAAACCAAATGCATGGTTTTCAACCATTCACTTTCCGCACCCGCCCGCCCGACTAGCATCACCACCCTGGACGGTTCCGACCTAGAATATGCGGACAACTATAAATACCTAGGTGTCTGGTTAGACTGTAAACTCTCTTTCCAGACTCATATTAAACATCTCCAATCAAAAATCAAATCAAGAATCAGCTTTCTATTTCGCAACAAAGCCTCCTTCACTCACGCCGCCAAACTTACCCTCGTAAAACTGACTATCCTACCGATCCTCGACTTCGGCGATGTCATCTACAAAATACCCTCCAACACTCTACTCAGCAAACTGGATGCAGTCTATCACAGTGCCATCCGTTTTGTTACCAAAGCCCCGTATACCACCCACCACTGCGACCTGTATGCTCTAGTTGGCTGGCCCTCGCTACATATTCGTCGCCAGGTCATCTATAAGTCTATGCTAGGTAAAGCTCCGCCTTATCTCAGTTCACTGGTCACGATAACAACACCCATCCGTAGCACACGTTCCAGCAGGTATATCTCACTGATCATCCCCAAAGCCAACACCTCATTTGGCCGCCTTTCCGTCCAGTTGCTGCCAGTGACTGGAACGAATTGCAAAAATCGCTGAAGTTGGAGACTTTTATTTCCCTCACCAACTTTAACCTCTAACGAGCCTCTACCCCGGGTCCGGGATCACCCCTCACCCCCCCACACACTGATTAGCATAGCTAGCATAGCTTCACAAGTAGATAGTAGCATCTAAATATCATTAAATCACAAGTCCAAGACACCAGATGAAAGATACAGATCTTGTGAATAAAGCCACCATTTCAGATTTTTAAAATGTTTTACAGGGAAGACAAAATATGTAAATCTATTAGCTAAACACGTTAGCAAAATACACCACTTTTCTAACTCCATCAGTTTCTTACTACTTCAGGTGCTATCACCAATTCGGCTAAACTAAGATATTGATAGCCACTAACAAAGAAAAAACCTCTTCAGATGACAGTCTGATAACATATTTATGGTATAGGATAGGTTTTGTTAGAAAAAAGTGCATATTTCAGGTAGAAATCACAGTTTACAATTGCACCTACCATCACAAGACGACTAGAATTACTATAGAGAGCAACGTGTATGACCAATTTACTCTTAATAAAACATTTCATAAGAATAGACAAAGCATAGCAATGGAAAGACCCAGATCTTGTGATTCCAGACAATATTTCAGATTTTCTAAGCGTTTTACAGCGAAAACACAATAAATCGATAAGTTAGCATACCACATGTGAAAACGTTACCAGAGCATCGATTCCAGCCAAAGAGCGCTATAACGTAATCACCGCCAAAATATATAAATTTTTTCACTAACCTTCTCAGAATTCTTCCGATGACACTCCTGTAACATCATTTTACAACATACATATACAGTTTGTTCGAAAAGGTGCATATTTAGCCATACAAAACCGTGGTTACACAATAAAAATACTAGGAAATCAAGCCTCAATATGTCTGACGTCATCTATCAGAGTGATCTAGTTTAATTGAAAGCTAATCATATACTTGACTAAAAAATACAGGGTTGACAGGAATCGAAAGACAAATTAGTTCTTAATGCAACCGCTGACTTACATTTTTAAAATTATCCTTACTTTTCAATACAGGGTTCGCCAAGTGACGCGATAACAAACAAAATGGCGAAATATGCGTTTAAAATATTTCGACAGAACAACGATTTATCATATTAAATATTGCTTACTTTGAGCTGTTCTTCCATCAGATTCTTGGGCAATGTATCCTTTCTATGTTGTAATCTTCTTTTGGTCGATAGATGTCCTCTGTCCTTCGAAATATCCACTAACGATCGAACGGGACCACAAAACGTGTCCAAAGTTTCAGAGTGCACAACAAAGAAATTCCTCAAAATCGCACTAAACGGATATAAATTGCTATAAAACGGTTCAAATTAACTACATTATGATGTTTTTAACAACTATAACGACTAAAAACATGACCGGAGAAATATTACTCTCTAAACAACGATTTGGAAGGAGGCAGGTCTGATGCCCATCTTGCGCACGACGCATGCAGGAAGAGAGCGGTACTTCTACGTTTTCGTGTTTTATAGTGGCTGTGATTGTGCAATCGACTCCATTCAAAACGTGATGACGTACAGACACCCAGAGGAAGACGTAGGCAGTGTCGGTTTCTTCATAGCATTCACTGTCGCCTTAAAAACAGACTCCAGATCAGGGGTAAAAATTTCTGAAATCTGACCCCTGTCATGAAAAGTGCTGTAGATATTGTTCTGTACCACTCAGAGACAAAATTCCAACGGCTATAGAAACTAGAAAGTGTTTTCTATCCAATAATAACAATAATATGCATATTGTACGATCAAGAATTTAGCACGAGGCAGTTTAATTTGGAGACCCAAATATGCTAATGCGGAACAGCACCCCCTATAGTTCCAAGAAGTTAAACATCAGCTATCTGAGCAGCTAACCGATCGCTGCAGCTGTACATAGTACATCTGTAAATAGCCCACCCAATCTACCTACCTCATCCCCATACTGTTTTTCTTTACTTTTCTGCTCTTTTGCACACCAGTATCTCTACTTGCACATCATCATCTGCTCATTTATCACTCCAGTGTTAATCTGCTAAATTGTAATTATTCGCTCCTACGGCCTATTTATTGCCTACCTCCTCATGTCTTTTGCACACACTGTATATAGACTTTCTTTTTTTCTACTGCGTCATTGACTTGTTTATTGTGTTATTGGCTTGTTTATTCCATGTGTAACTCTGTGTGGTTGTCTGTGTCACACTGCTATGCTTTATCTTGGCCAGGTCGCAGTTGTAAATGAGAGCTTGTTCTCAACTAGCCTACCTGGTTAAATAAAGGTGAAATATTTTTTTTTTGAAATCAGTCTGGCGCTGCGGCCTTGTGAATGTTGACCTGTTTAAAGGTCTTACTCACATCGGCTATGGAGAGCGTGATCACACAGTCATCCGGAACAGCTGATGCTCTCAGGCATGCTTCAGTGTTGCTTGCCTCAAAGCGAGCGTAGAAATTATTTAGCTCGTCTGGTAGGCTTGTGTCACTGGGCAGCTCGCGGCTGTGCTTCCCTTTGTAGTCTGTAATAGTTTGCAAGCGTCGGAGCCGGTGTACTCCTCAATGCCATCGAACGAATCCGGGAACATATTCCAGTGTGTGCTAGCAAAACAGTCCTGTAGCTTAGTATCTGCGTCATCTGACCACTTCCTTATTGAGCGAGTCACTGGTATTTCCTGCTTTAATTTTTGCTTGTGAGTGAGAGCTTTGTACGCGTCTCTGTGTGTGGAGTAAAGGTGGTCTAGAGTTTTTTTCCTCTGGTTGCACAGTTATTATGCTGGTAGAAATTAGGTAAAACAGATTTAAGTTTCCCTAGTCCCCGGCCACTAGGAGCACCGCCTCTGGATGAGCATTTTCTTGTTTGCTTCTGGCCTTATACAGCTTGTTGTGTGCTGTCTTAGTGCCAGCATCGGTTTGTGGTGGTAAATTAACAGCTACGAAAAATATAGATGAAAACTCTATTGGTAATAGTGAGGTCTACAACTTATCATGATATACTCTACCTCAGGCGAGCAAAACCTTGAGTATCAGTTTCTATTAGTAAGGTTTTTGCTGCAGCAAACACAAGATAATTGAAGGATCTTGATCATTGTGGCGTGTTTGGCACATATATTAGTTATATAGTATGGAAGATCTGCAGATTTGCAACGTAGAAACATAAGGTTAAAAATGAGCTTTGGTAAAAATGACATGAGCCATGATTTGGGTCTTTTGTAATGGGAAAACATGTGCATTAATTAACCATATACAGGCTTGATGCGGTCATTTGTTGCACACAGATAGAAGGCATGAATACAAATGATAAACAGTTATCAGAAAGAGCCTAATGGACACCACTTGAATACAGTAACACTTACAAAATGTGATACATGACAAACATGGTTCCACTTCAGAATTCAATTATTTCTCCCAATTATTGATGCACTTAATATCCAGCTCTCTCATGCTGTAGCCTATACTGTAGGAATATATTAGCACTACATCTTCAAATGGTTGATGTTCTGAACAGAAGTACACTGTACAACAGGTTGGACGTTGGCCCAGGATAAGGGGTGTGTATGGGTGTGTATGGAGTCAGAGCATACGGGGCTCAGTTCTGGACTTTTCTATTTTCAGGGGCCAGTGCTGTGTAAGATATTTTGGATAAGGAATGCATTATGATCAGCTTGGCACCAAACAAATGTGTCTATTGTACTTACTGTAAAGGCATCAAATATGTGATTTAGCGCTGAGCTGAGTTATTTTTTTGTAGATGTTTGCATATTTTGGGGCATAGTAATTAGAAGAGAAAAATGAAGCCAGTGTGTTCTGGCAATTAATAGGTGATTGTGAAAGTCTTTAAAGAGGCTTGTAGCCAATAGGACTGTTGAGTAGTACCAGAAGAATGCCCCATAATTACTAATTAGAAGTCTGGCACACTCTTTCACACCCTCAATCATCCCAAATTTGCAGAACTTCCTCTATCTTCCTCTGCCTTCCAGCAATCACAGTAGATCCCAGTGGAGAGAGTGATGCTCATGACAATACCCTGGATGGTGGCTATACAATGGCCATTGGACACAAAATGACACTGCGGGAGACTTTGTGTGTAGAAAGACTAATAGAGACCATATGAGTTAATTTTATGTAGCCTAAAGACTGGATGATCTTGGACTGATTACATATTATCACCGAATACACTAAACATTTGAAGAGTTTAATTCCATAACACCTATATTACCATTTTCATAAATGCTGGGCTATTACCTTTTATTGTTTAAAGACATTATAAAAGACATTGGTGAGTTTTTTCACTATCTAATCATGTCATGGAGTTGTTCAATGAGAGACATGTATTTGTTTAAAATCTCTCACTTAATGTTTTCCTTTCATACTGTAGAGATAATAATCATGTTTTTTTGCTAATTGCAATATATCTACCTCACTCTCAGTGAAAAATATTACTGCTAGGTTTGACGTCAAATGTAACAAATAACAAATGTTTTAATAAAGGACTGTAGAAATGATACATTCGTGACATCAATATTTAAAATAAAAAATAAATAGGCCTACAGTAATATGAGATCTGTACATAAAACATTTGATATTTTAGGCATTTAGCTGATGTTCTTATCCAGAGTGACTTACAGTAAGTGTATTCGTATTAAGATAGCTCAGTGAGACAACAACATATCAAATCAAATTTTGCCATCAGAACGCTACCTGCCCCAATACATAGTGCCAATTGTAAAGTTTTGTGGAGGAGGAATAATGGCCTGGAGCTGTCTTCTTATTTCGGCCTAGGCCCTTTAGCTACAGCTTACAATTACATTATAGACAATTCTGTGCTTCCAACTTTGTGGCAAAAGTTTGGGGAAGGCCCTTTCCTGTTTCAGCATGACAATGCCCCAAGCAGGAAGCGAGGCCCATACAGAAATTATTCGTTGAGATCAGTGTGGAAGAACTTGACTTGCCTGCACAAAGACCTGACCTCAAACCCATCGAACACCTTTAGGATGAATTGGAATGCCGACTGTGAGCCAGACCTAATCGCCCAACATCGGTGCCCGACCTCACTAATGCTCTTGTGGCTGAATGGAAGCAAGTCCCCGCAGCAATTTTCCAACATCGAGTGGAAAGCCTTCCCAGAAGAGTGGAGTCTGTTATAGCAGCGAAGGGAGGACCAACTCCATATTAATGCCCATGACATTGGAATGAGATGTTCGACGAGCAGGTGTCCACATACTTTTGGTCATGTAGTGTGTATATACATTACCAGTCAAAAGTTTGGACACACCTACTCATTCAAGTTTTTTTAAATATTTTTACTTTTTCCACATTGTAAAGTAATAGTGAAGAGATCAATACTACGAAATAACACATGTGGAATCATGTTATAACCACAAAAGAATATAGATTTTATATTTGACATTCTACAAAGTAACCACCCTTTGCCTTGATGACAGCTTTGCACACTCCTGGCATTCTCTCAACCAGCTTCATGAGGTAGTCACCTGGAATGCATTTCAATTAACAGGTGTGCCTTGTTAAAAGTGCATTTGTCGAATTTCATTCCTTCTTAATGCGTTAAAAGTCGGATAAGAGGCAATCCGTAATTTAGATTAAGACATTAATGAGTGAGTTAGAACGGACGTAGTCAATATAACTCACCACTTTTGAAATGTACAGCGACAGAATTCAGAACATGGAGCGTTCTTACAGTGTTCTCCCTGTATACCAAGTCAGAACCGTAGGTTAAATGAAGGGGGCAAATAAGCAGACAATGAAAGCTCTTACGATATTCAATGATTACATTTCTCTAAAACAGGTTATAGGCTACATGTGTACCACCAACTCAGAACAGTTGCCAAAATTAAGAGGGGAAAATAGACCACATTTTTAGGGTGAGGCACAGATTACGAACAGCCTATTACAAAACATACACATAGTATTACTTTCTTAGCTACAATACACATATCTCTCTGGCATATTACATAATTTATGCAACAGCATACAATACACTTTTTGGACTCTCCTTGTTGTGCTATGCTCACAGGAAGGTGGTGCAGCAGTCCTTCATGGGCAAATTTTGACATCCAACTATGTCATTCTTTGGATTGTTTTTTAACCTTTATTTAACTAGGAAAGTCAGTTAAGAACAAATTCTTATTTTCAATGACAGCCTAGGAACAGTGGGTTAACTACCTTGTTCAGGGGTAGAAAGACAAATTTTTCCTTGTCAGCTCGGGGATTCGATCTTGCAACCTTTTGGTAACTAGTCCAACGCTCTAACCACTTGGCTACCCTAGTGCTTATGTGCTTTCAAAACAACTGGGAACTCAGAATTTAAAAAAACTATGTTGAATCATGATGACGTCAGTGATCTTCAGGTCGTAGCTCAATAAAGAAGCTAGATTTCCCGTATTACAATTCCGAGTTGGATGACCATTCAAAACGTATTTTCCCAGTCAGAGCTAGTTTTTTTTCCAGAGTTCCACTGTCTTAAACTCACTGAAGTCAGATGTCCCAGTTCCGAGTTAACAGTTGTTTGAGCATGGTAGAAATCATCATGGATTGACAGCATGGCCAAATAAAGGGGACATGTTGAGAGACCCTTATACCCAGACTTGGTACCACACATCCACTCCACTGAACAGCAGGGTAGTGATTGTTTTGCAATGCTTGCAGTTAGCCACTGATTTCTTCCAAACCACTCATTGTTGAATTTGCGATTTCCAACTTGTTGTGTAATGTTTATGTCAAATGGCCGATGAGAACCGATACGTTTCATCTATAATTTCTCTTCATTATTTCTCTTCATATGACATGGATTAAAAAGCATTTGCCAGTAGATCCCGTGGTCCCGTGTGGCTCAGTTGGTAGAGCATGGCGCTTGCAACGCCAGGGTTGTGGGTTCAATTCCCACGGGGGGACCAGGATGAATATGTATGAACTTTCCAATGTGTAAGTCGCTCTGGATAAGAGCGTCTGCTAAATGACTTAAATGTAAATGTAAATGTAGATTGTCAACTTGATTCATGATGATGACTGCTAGCTAAGATTTTGAAAGTAGGATGTTGACATGATCAGTCCAATCAAAGCTACTGTAGATATGTGATTTGATGTAATTTTGTCTGTTGCCAATGACCTTGAGTCTTCTTGCGTGGACACTTCTAATGTAACTCTATGGCAGCAGCCAAGGGTCTTGAATTTTCGAGCTCTACCCTTAGATTTGTCTGTGACGTAGTGTCCCCATGAGTGACTGAACACTGAGCCAATCACGGCGCAACTAGAGAGCATTACCATCCCCTATGCTCCGTATTGTCCGCTGGCTGCCCCACCATCACAGAAAGCACTGAGCTAGGCTGAAACACCTGCATTTTGGAGCTGCCTTACTCAATAAAGCAAAAAAAGAGACCATGTTTCTATGCGGCTTTATTAACCCAATGATTATTTATATATTTTTTGACATTGTTTGCAAACTGATATGTGACACATATTAATACCAAAATAACATGCAAAACTGGCAACCCCCCCACCTGCCCTGAAAAGATGGGTCGCCACTGCTGTTGATGGTAATGATGTTGCTCCCTCATTAATACTCTAATTAAAAGAAACATTTTCACATACAATGACAGGAATGTAATTAGTCTCATATCACTATGAGCTGACATGTACATTTGTAGTAACCTTTGGCCTATTGTTGCAGCAAACACGTTATTAGAGGTGGTTCAAATTGGAAAGTAACAGATGATACGTACTTGATACTATGCAGGTGTAGCTATAATATATGGTGTTAATTCATTGACACGAGAAATGTAGGCTATCAAGTACTTGACTTTAATTTTGTCACACCTACATCATAACACTATCACTATGGGAAATAATTTTCAGCAATTAAATTATTTGAAATACAAACAATTCAAATGCAGTGCATGCATGGCTAAAGCAACACTAATGGCTGTATATGCTATTTGAACACAATCCAGCCGTCTTATCGATGTAAATCCATCCTAAATCTGTTCATACACTGTTTTACACAAAGTGTTATTAAGAAATAACACCATCATGGGTGACATATTGCTGTCCAGTTTCATATACAGAGCTTATTATATTGTTAGAAGGCACTTGAAGAGCCATTTAGTAAATGCCAGAAGGCAGCTCTGATTCCTATTTGTCAGCAGGACCTAATAAAAGTGTCACATGCAGTGTTTCTGAGACGTATAGTAGCTTGGTCCCATTAATGACAGTCACTACTGATTTAGCTACTGCAAGCTTCCTAATTAAGCAGGCAGATGATTTTCAGGTGCTCCCCACAACAATGAGAGCGGTAGTGGGGCTTTCTGTGGGCGTAAGAGAAGGGGATGGAGGCATCCCTCCACACAGTCAGCTCCTACAGTAACAGTTCTTATTATTCACATGTTAACCACTAGTTCTGCACTCATTATACACTCCTAAAATGCAAACGCCTTACATATCACATAGACTGTAATTTACACTATGGTGCTGAATATGACGTAAGGGCAGATTGGGATACATTGGTATGGGAGCAGCCTGATCACTGGAAATAGACATTGATTAACCACTCGGAATTAATGTATAAACTGTTAACTTTTTGAGTTGTTTCTGTTTAAACCCTGTAACCACACAGAATTTACCCTGTAACCACGCGGAATTGATGTGTCAAAAATAGACATTCGTCCATAAAACGTTGAATTTAAGTCTCAGTTCCACAAATAAGAATCCTTGTTATCTTGATTGTGACCACCTCAGCTGAGGACATGGAAATCTGCTTCCAAACTGTAAATATTTCTCTCCTCCCCATGGCAAAATGGGTAGAATTGCAGGAAATTAGTTGTACAACTGCAAAAAAAATACACTGCTCAAAACAATAAAGGGAACACTTAAACAACACAATGTAAGTCCAAGTCAATCACACTTCTGTGAAATCAAACTGTCCACTTAGGAAGCAACACTGATTGACAATAAATTTCACATGCTGTTGTGAAATTTATTGTATAACGGAACGTGATGGGAGTCAGCGTCCTAACTGCATGTTGAGCAATTCCAGTCTAGCACCGGCAAAACTAAGAGAACACTTCCTTAAGCTGCATGGAACTGGAAAATACAAGAACACAACGCTCGCTGAATTCAAGGTGAAGAGAGCCAGATTCGATGAAAAGGCTACTCTGCCTGTTCTCGGCTTTGTACCCATCAACAAACCGATCCTCACAGCATCGTACGAAGTTGCTTACCTGATCGCAAAGCAGGGCAAACCACACACCATTGGTGAAACACTCATAAAACCAGCTGTGTTGAAGATGGCGAATATCATGCTGGGAAAAGAGGCTGAAGTTAAGTTATCCCAAATTCCTCTTTCAAATGACACCATCAGCGACAGAATAGAGGACATGAGCAAAGACATCTTGGCTCAAGTAGTTGCAGATCTGATTTCAAACCCGGCAAAATTCAGCCTTCAACTCGACGAGACCACAGACGTTTCCAATCTAAGCCAGCTTGCTGTATTCGTGCGCTATGTGAAAGACGACGTGATAAAGGAAGATTTTTTATTTTGTAAGCCTCTTACAACAACAACTAAGGCAGCCGATGTGAAGAAACTTGTGGATGACTTCTTCAAAGACAAAAATCTTTCGTGGGATATGGGTCTGCAGTTTGTTCGGACGGAGCTCCAGTCATGCTGGGAAGAAAGTCTGGTTTTGGTGCGCTAGTGAAAGCCGATGCACCACACATCATTGTAACGCATTGTATTCTGCACAGGCATGCGTTGGCAACAAAAACCTTGCCTCCAAAACTGGCAGAAGTATTAAAAATTGTAGTGGAATGCGTGAACTAGTGCTCTGAGGCACCGCATCTTCAGTGAGCTGTGTAAAGAAATGGGCTCTGAATTCGAGGTACTTCTGTACCATTCTAACGTTCGGTGGTTATCCCGGGGACAGGTGCTGAATCGTGTTTTTGCCGTGTGGAATTAGCCCTGTTTTTGCAAGAACACCGAAATTGTCATGCAGATTGCTTCAAAAATTCTGAGTTCATTCTCATTTTAGCGTACATGGCTGATATCTTCGCAGCTCTCAATCATCTCAATCAAAAGATGCAGGGCGGTGGAGTCAACATCATCGAAGCGGAGGAAAACCTGAAGGCTTTTCAAAAAAAGCTACCGTTATGGAAACGACGAACAGAGAACGATAACTTAGCAAACTTTCCCCTGCTGGACGACTGTGTAAGTAAGATCGAAGATGTATCTGGAATCGGAGACATTTCTGTACCCGCGGAACTGAAGCAAGCAATTGCCACGCACTTAGATGAGCTTGCAAAGTCTCTCGACGGATACTTCCCTACAAGAGAGTCATATCCAGCATGGGTGAGACAGCCGTTCACGTTTAGTGTTGAGACAACAGATGTCAATGATGAATACCTCAATGAAATCATTGAAATTCAGCAGAGCCAGGTTCAACAGCAACTCTTCAGAACAACAACGCTTTCAACGTTTTGGTGTCAACAAATGGTAACGTACCCTGTTATTGCTAAGAACGCTCTGGAGATTTTCATACCGTTTGTTACAACATATCTTTGCGAGCAATCCTTTTCGAGGATGCTGGACATAAAAACGAAGAAAAGGAACAGACTTTGTTGCGAAAATGACATGAGAGTGGCACTTGCCAAGGTGAAGCAGCGCATTTCTGAACTGGTCTCTGAAAGGCAACAGCAGAAGTCACACTGATTTGCAGTAAATATTCATTATTATGTTTTTGTTTTTGTGTGAAAATCATGTTTTGATGATTTTGTTCTTTGAACACACGGTGTTGATGTTGATGCAAGGTTCATTTTGTGCACCAGTAAAATATATACCTATTGTAATGACCCGGCTGGGTCATAAAGGGAAAAGAGACGGACTCTAGGTGTGCAGGTCAGAACACAGGTTTATTCATAAACTGGGCTATTGTTCCGGCCACAACCCACGCCGCTAAATGCCGAACGTACACAATGTTACCCTGTCGGGTCAAGAGTCACTCTCATAGGAACAGATCAAGGCACGAACAGAAGAGAGAGAACAATGAGACAGTAATCCCTATTTATGCATTTCCAAATCCCGCGGTATTACCCATCATACCCCCCCCAACCTTTCCATCTGTCCTGACATATTTAACCCCTGCTAGTAGCCATGAGAACCATAACACACCCACAAACACAGAACACAATACCGGGTCGTTACATAGCCCCCCCCTTTCTAAACCCTAGCCCCTAGGGTTACACAACAAAATCCTTAAAACGACCCAGAGGTCGCATCAGTCTCTTGGGCCTCCCCGTGACTCTCAGCGGTGGCCCCCCAGAACGCTCCTCTGCCCCAATGTCATTTCCAGCGCCCTCCGAAGAAGCAGCCCCCTCCCCAGGCTCAGGTTGTGCTAGAGTCTCCTCGTTAGACTGTCCCCGTGGGCTCACATCAGAGCCCTCACTCCCATTCCCTACCGTTTTCCTCCCTCTGTAGGGTGCCAATCGATCCCGGTGGACCACCACCTTCCTGCTCCGTGGGGGAACCTCCACCCGGTACGTCACCTCCCCCACTCTCTCTATCACCAGACACGGCCCCACCCATGCACTGTCCAGCTTTGGGCACCGCCCCTTCTTGCGCGTGGGGTTGTGAAGCCACACACATTCTCCCGCTCCAAAGTGCCTCCCCCTAGCGCGCGAGTCGTAGTGGCGCTTTTGGCGCACCCCTGCGTTTTCGAGTTGCTCTCTTGCGAAAGTGTGAGCCGCTTCTAACCGGTTCTGCAGACGACACACATAGTTCGGGCCAGGCAAAACCCCGTCGTCATTATCAGGAGGGTGGCCAAACGTCAGTTCGGCTGGGGTGCGCAACTCACGACCTAACATTAGTAGTGCTGGGGAGCACGCAGTCGATTCTTGAACAGCCGACCTACACGCCATAAGAATAAACGGTAAGTGGGTGTCCCAATCTCTCTGGTGTTTTGAGGTAACGATGGCCAGCTGCTGTGCTAATGTTCTGTTAAATCTTTCCACCAGCCCATCACTCTGGGGGTGAAGCGGAGTAGTGCGCGTCTTCTCCGCGCCTAACCGTCTACACAACTCTGAGAACACCCGTGACTCGAAGTTTCTTCCCTGGTCGCTGTGAATAGACTGTGGCACCCCAAACCGACTGATTATTCCCCCCACCAACGCATCAGCTACTGTCCCCGCCTCCTGGTCTGGGAGAGCGTAAGCCTCCGGCCACTTGGTGAAGTAGTCCATGGCGGTTAGAATCCACCTGTTACCGCTGTCTGTGGTTGGAAACGGCCCTACTATGTCTACCCCCAGTCTCTCCATGGGCTCCCCTACTGGGAATTGTTGTAGGAGGGCGTGTGACTGACCTGGAGGTCCTTTTTTAGCAGCACACTCGTCGCACTGCCTACAAAAGTCCTCAACATCCCTCCTGTGCCTTGCCCAATAGAAGCCTTTACGCATGCGCTTTAACGTTTTGGAGACCCCAAAATGCCCTGCGCCTACTCCCCCATGAAGCTGCTGTAACACGCTCCCCTGCAGCCTTTTGGGCACCACTACCTGCCACGTAATTTCTCCAGTCGCTGGCTTTTTCCACCCCCTCTGGACCACTGAGTTATACATATCCTCAGAAGGTGAGGGAGACTTGTATCAGTGATTTTGACCAGAAAGACAGATCACCTGCAGAGATTATATAATTGTTATATATAATTGGCTACAACTAGGTACCGCCGAGTACAAAATCAAAATATCCTGACATTTATGTTTAGCTGCAGTCAAAACAGCTCATAAAAGTCTGTCAGTGGTATGAATACCTGTTAGAACTGTAATATAGAAACCAGCTACCCTCTAAATGTACTCATAGTGCTATACTAGTGAGTATTCTCTTTTTTTATTCTATGGGAAATGTTACATAAATACCAGAATTCATATAATGTCCTCCAATATTCTATATGTGCAACTTCTTATGGTATTTGGGTTGCTATAACATTTGTGACTGAGGATTTGGGCATGCTTTTTGAAGCATCTTGCCATAGGCCCTACCATTCCCATTGTTCTCTAGAAGTGATGCTAATGCTGGCTGTGGGGTAAGTAAATAAAGAAAACGAAGCCATATTATTGATCATTGTCTCTCAGGATCAATGTATTGAATCACGTTTTGTCAATAATATGAAGTATACTTAAAATGTTGGTGTACCGGAATTTAAATAGCAGTCGTTTTATACCACATAAAATATTTGAAATAACATTATTTATATGTGTAATGATGTTTTTTAAAGAATTTACGTTGATATTTTGCTATGATTGTTACTTTTTCCAATAGTTTCCTCTTGGAGTCAGTTGGTAATCCATGTATTTAAATTATGTTGGTAGTATGAGGGTTAAAACTGAAATGTTACTCCAGCCTTCAAGAGGGGGGCCACCAAAATGTTTTGTCCCCAAAAGGGGGCCCTAAGCATTGAGCAAAGGAAACATTTTTACAAATCATGTGCCTCAGTCCTAAAGGCATTCTTTCATATAGTAGGATTAATGAGTCGCTCCTACTCCCTACACTAGGCTGTGCTGTTCCAGATGGTGGGACTCTACTCTAACCCATCCCGCTAAGCATCGGTGCCACATTTGGCCCAGATACATAGGTGGCCTTAATCTCTGCCCTTAGCTGAGACAGATTAATCCCGACAGTGCTGACATTATCTCCTGTTCTACACAGTGGCACTGGACACTGGAGGAAACCCCAGCATCCTCACTTCTCCAAAGCAAAGATCTTCACTGATCCAATTGTGTCCAGAACCCCATGGAGAACCATCCAGCTAGGCCAGAGCCCAGTCCATCGTCAGGGCCTTCGGTTATCAATGACTATTCCAATTGACATTCATAACATGTTATAGTAAATCTATTGATTTATTTCAATCTTGTCCAAAACAATCTGATAGTGATCATATGCGTTTCAAACAATCCAAGACTGTGTCAAATACAGACAAAGGAAATGATTAGTGTGTATGACCTAGTTGAGGTGGTTCAAGGCTTTTGCTTATCAGGGTATTACTTGTTTTTTCTAATAATGACATGGAAATTACTTCTAAAAGCACATACATGTCAGATGTTTGTAGTGAAACGGAATTTAGTATTGAGTATTGGAGGATCCCCCCTCCTTCTTTTTAAGTACTTTGATCCCATGGGCTGAATCATCCCTACATGGAAAGCTTGTCAAGTGGGCTGATTAAAAGTATTCGGTGATAAATGATTACCTCCCTGTGTGACTTCCTGTGGCAATGATGTGGTTGAAAACAAGGAGCCTGGAGGTGCTGCTGCAGCCGCACTCTGACGAAAGATACATTATAAATAATCTTTATAATTTATAAGCCAGGAGCTGTTTGATGCACCATGACAGATTGTTATAATAAAGATGGAGCACAGTGGACGGAGATGCACTGGAAAGCCTGTTTTATTAAAACAATGCAGGCTCTTCTCCTTTACCATGGTAACAGCAACTTCAAAGCAGGCTTCATGAACTTTTAAATAATAAACTATTAGCTTCTGTTCCAGAATGTATTTCCCCTCAATCTGTCAACCACAGAGTGTTTTGCCAGAAATGCAGTAGGCTGTGTGCAGAATGTAAAGAAAATAGGCTGAGAATGTACAGTAATGGTGAGCATTTTGAGACCTCATGGCTCTTTTGACCTTTTCCTATCTCAGCACAGTTACACCACCTGGATTTTAGTGACACTAACAGGATCTTAGAAGGTCAAAGTGTCCCTTTTGACTATGGATACAGGTCTTTTGGAAATCTGCCTTGACTGGAATCACTTTCACACTTTCACCACAGTTGTATGATCATCATACTTGGATGTGGCAAAGGAAGACAAGATTTATATTTAAAAATATTTTGCACAGATTGTTGTCGGTCATGCTGCTGTTGGTGGTACACATTGTCCACACTCCATGATCTACTGTATCTCTGTTCACTGAGACTTTGGGCAAAGCAGTACAATCTGTAAATCAAGTGGATTTTAGAACATGCTTTGCTTGCTGCTGGGTCCAGTAATAAAAACACCTCAGCCCACTCCCACCCCCAGATGAGGATGAGCCTGCATCTTTATTAACCCCTATAACAGAGACTCACAAACACTGCTGAGGGAGGCCTTCATCTCGTCCTGGCCACACAGCCATTCCTGTCACTGGACTGAGAGATAACCGGCTTTACTAAGCTTGTCCTTTATGTGGATGTCAAAGTATCCATGCAGGGGCCATGACACATCAGTGAGAGTCACTGTAGTCCGAAAATAACCCTGCTTCAGCAGCTAACTGCCTCCAAGAGGGAACGCTTACACTCCTCAGTTCCTTGGCTAGAGCTCGGCCACATATGCTGGGTGTTACAGTACATGCCTACAGGAGCAAAATAGAGACATTGAAGAGTCTCCCAGAAAATCACATAGAACATTTTAGGTTTCCCATTCCCTCAATGTCTGGTTAACTTCTAACTTTATATGGAAGCTTCCAGGGAGTTGAGGTTTGCACTTTTAATTTTTATTTATTTTTTTGCAACCAAATCTCTATTTCTGATATAAATAGCATGTTATAGAAGAGTATGGGGGCCCCGAAAAAAAATGACCAAAGGCTCAAAATCACCCAAATGCGTCCTTTTAGAAACAGCATAGTCATGCAGGTCTTTAGATGTTGTACACATAAAATTGTGTCATTCCAAACTTTATCCTCAATGTTATATTTAGTTTTGCGTGTCTCGTGCCGTTTCCCCTATCCATATGTTCCATTCTCCATGTAGTCTGCTGCTACAGGTAACTGCCAAAATAAAGGACACACTAACATAAAGTGTCTTAATAGGGCGTTGGGCCACCACAAGCTGCCAGAACAGCTTCAGTTCTCATTCCCCAGTATCAATGCTGTCTCAGTCCCCATGTGCTAGGGGGCTAGGGTTAGTCTGCCCTATTTGGTGTACTTCTCCTATCTTATCTGGTGTCCTGTGTGATCTTAAGTATGCTTCCTCTAATTCTACCATCTCACTCTCTCGCCTTCTCTGTCTCCCCTCCCAGAGGACCTGAGCCCTACGACCATGCCTCAGGACTACCTGGCCTGACGACTCCTGGCTGTCGCCGTCCCCTATCCACCTGGTCGTGCTGCTGATACAGTTTCTGCTGTTCTGCCTGTGGCTATGGAACCCTGACTTGTTCACTGGACATGCTACCTATATCCCGGACCTACTGTTTTGACCCTCTCTCTCTCTCTATTGCACCTGCTGTCTCGACCTCTGAATGCTCGTCTATGAAAAGCCAACTGACATTTACTCCTGAGGTTCTGACCTGTTGCATCCTCTATAACCACTGTGATTATTATTTGACCTTGCTGGTCATCAATGAACGTTTGAACATCTTGAAGAACGATCTAGCCCTAATGCCCATGTACTCTTATAATCGCCACCGGCATAGCCAGAAGATGACTGGACACTTCTCCGAGCCTGGTTCCTCTCTAGGTTTCTTCCTAGGTTCCTGCCTTTCTAGGGAGTTTTTCCTATTCACTGTGCATCTACATCTGCATTGTTTACTCTTTGGGGTTTTAGGCTGAGTTTCTGTATAAGCACTTTGTGACATCTGCTGATATAAAAACGGCTTTAAAAATACATTAGGTTGATCAATGTGCCTTGGCATAAATTCTAAAAGGGTCTGGAACTGCCTGTGTGGAAGCACCCCATGCTTTCAACCTCTCGGTCCTTCATTTATTGAAGTGTTTCCTTTACTTTAGCAGTTACCTGTAGAATGGAGGGAGAGGTGTCGCTCAAGTCGCAACAAAATGGAATATAAAATTGTAGATAAAGTTCAGAATTACACAATTTCATGTGTACAACATCTAAAGACCTTCATCCCTATACTGAGAGCTTTGCCATTTCTAAAATGACATTTTTATGTTTTTGGAGCCTTTATTCATGTGTTTTTGGTGGGCCCCATAGTACATAATGACAACGAGGAAGTGATTTGCTGTTTTAGGAAAGTTTCTCAAAAACGTGAAATCACAAAGTTGGTGTCTGGACCCATTCTATTTACATCAAAAATAGAGATTTGGATGTAAAAAATGAAAACGTCTCCTTTAATCATCTGGTCCAGATGGTACTCATCGATCACCGCTCTATCATGTTAAACTCAAGTTGTGGGTGTCAACCCGGACAGTTCTCTGGGTCCTGGCATGTGTCACTTAATATCATTCCATTGTCAAAGTCACAAGCCGGCCATCCTGGATTACATTTATTTAATCAGTTGCTTTATCCTTGGCAAAAGCAGCAGACAAAATCACACTGGAAATGACTGAAAATTACTTACAGTTGAAGTCGGAAGTTTACATACACTTAGGTTGGAGTCATTAAAACTCATTTTTCAACCATTCCACAAATGTCTTGTTAACAAACTATAGTTTTGGCAAGTCAATTAGGACATCTACTTTGTCCAACAATTGTTTACAGACAGAATATTTCACTTATAATTCACTGTATCACAATTCTAGTGGGTCAGAAGTTAACATACACTAAGTTGACTGTGTCTTTAAACAGCTTGGCAAATTCCAGAAAATGTTGTCATGGCTTTAGAAGCTTCTGATAGGCTAACTTACATAATTTGAGTCAATTGGAAGTGTACCTGTGGATGTATTTCAAGGCCTACCTTCAAATGCAGTGCCTCTTTGCTTGACATCATGGGAAAATCAAAAGATATCAGCCAAGACCTCCAAGATTTCCAAACGCCTGAAGGTACCACATTCATCTGTACAAACAATAGTACGCAAGTACATACACCATGGGACCACACAGACGTCAAACCGCTCAGGAAGGAGATGCGTTCTGTCTCCTAGAGATGAACGTACTTGTGCGAAAAGTGCAAATCAATCCCAGAACAACAGCAAAGGCCCTTGTGAAGATGCTGGAGGAAACAGGTACAAAGCATCTATATCCACAGTAAAACGAGTCCTATATCGACATAACCTGAAAAGCCGCTCAGCAAGGAAGAAGCCACTGCTCCAAAACTGCCAGAAAAAATCCAGAATACGGTTTGCAACTGCACATAGGGACAACGATAATACTTTTTGGAGAAATGTCCTCTGGTCTGATGAAACCAAAATTAGAACTGTTTGGCCATAATGACCATTGTTATGTTTGGAGGAAAAAGGGGGATGCTTGCAAGCCAAAGAACACCATCCTAACCGTGAAGCACGGGGGTGGCAGCATCATATTTTGGGGGTGCTTTGCTGCGGAGAGACTGGTGCACTTCACAAAATAGATGGCATCATGAGGATGGAAAATTATGTGGATATATTGAAGAAACATCTCAAGACATCAGTCAGGATGTTAAAGCTTGGTCGCAAATGGGTCTTCCAAATGAACAATGACCCCAAGCATACTTCCAAAGTTGTGGGAAAATGGCTTAAGGACATCACAGTTAAGGTATTGGAGTGAACATCACAAAGCCCTGACCTCAATCCTATAGAAAATTTGTGGCAGAACTGAAAAAGCGTGTGCGAGCAAGGAGGCCTACAAACCTGACTCAGTTACACCAGGTCTGTCAGGAGGAATGGGCCAAAATTCACCCAACTTATTGTGGGAAGCTTGTGGAAGGCTAGCTGAAACGTTTGACCCAAGTTAAACAATTTAAAGGCAATTCTACCAAATACTAATTGAGTGTATGTAAAGTTCTGATCCACTGGGAATGTGATGAAAGAAATAAAAGCTGAAATACATAATTCTCTCTACTATTATTCTGACATTTCACATTCTTAAAATAAAGTGGTGATCCTAACTGACCTAAGACAGGGACTTTTTACTAGGTTTGAATGTCAGGAATTGTGAAAAACTGAGTTTAAATGTATGTGGCTAAGGTGTATGTAAACTTCCGACTTCAACTGTAGCTTTCACTTGCTAAGTAAATAATCTTCAGTTTCCAGCCCAAACTCCAAGGTTCATATTCAGGTTGTGGGGTAAATGTATACGAGAGCAGCTCATCTCCTCTCCAACAGTTGTAAGTATGCTAATGGTTCAAACCGAACAGCTTATATCGCAAGGTCATCAGACTGTTAAACAGCCATCACTAACATAGAGAGGCTGCTGCCAACATGCAAACTCAAATCACTGGCCACTTTAAGTAATGGATTTAATAATGGTATCACTAGTCACTTCAAATAATGCCAGTGTAATAATGTTTACATATCCTACATTACTCATCTTATATGTATATACTGTATTTTATACCATCTATTGCTTCTTGCCTATGCCGCACGGCCATCGCGCATTCCATATATTTATATGTTCATATTCTTATTCCATCCCCTTACATTGTTCGTATAAGGTAGTCGTTGTGAATTTGTTTAACAAGATTACTTGTTAGCTATTACTGCACTGTCGGACTAGAAGCACAAGCATTTCGCTACACTCGCATTAACATCCGCTAACCACGTGTATGTGACCAATACAATTTGATTTGAATCTACTCAGATGCAATAGCAGAGATACTTTTCATTAGAACTGAGATGGTCTCCCTAAGGACAATATAAAACATTGTATCATTCAGATTACTGATTGAGGATACAGGCGTAATAAGAAGAAATAATGACATACGATGGCATCACTGTTGATTTGCAAAGTACTGGAAGTGGTACTGTAGGTATAGTATACTCTCTGGAGGCAAGGCCTCCCCTGAGCTTGGCGAACCCTTGGGTCCTGCAATAAATATTTCAACATTTGGCAGAAAAGGTCAGTTTTAAGGCGTGACTGAAATCCGGTTTAAATAAAGTCTCTAAAGTAGTGTGACGCATCCAAAGGCTCCCACTGGAGCCTGAATTAAAGAATCCCAAATATTGAATGAATTTATCAATTCAAAATGTAAAGTCATTTACTTTACAAAAGTTACTCTTACTACATTCATCTCCTTTTCTATGTCATTATAAACTATGCATAACAACAGTACATTTTCTAAACCACAGAAGTATAGGTTGTGGGCATTTTAAGTGGGTTAAATTGGCATCTTCCCCGGGCCCACCTTGAATTAATCCAATTGAAGGGTTTAGCTACACAGTATTCACTCAAACTAATCCACATTCCACCCACACGCTCACATGCACACATACGCTGTAAAAAGATCCTGTTGTTTTACGGTAACTTACTGGCAGCCAGTTACCTATAAGTTACTGTAAAAAAGTGTATTTATGTTACCGTAACGTTTAACAGTAATGTACTGTTAAACCAAAGTTTCTTTGGAATTTATGGTAACATACTGTTACTTTTTTTAACCTGTTTTTTAAAGTTCACGTCATAGGTTGACAGGAGACACAGGGAAGTGTAGTGAATGTGGCACACCTGTAGCATATTGAGCCAGCTGAAACTGGAAGGGAACTAGAGATAAATAGGAAGGTTATTCCTCATGCTCGGATCGGTATAGTAGGCAGGGACCGAGAAGCTGAACACTTTGGGGTGCAGCGATCGGATCGGAGAGAGTGTGAGAGAGGGAGAAGGTTGATTGCCTTCCTGGTGTGAGTTCAGGTGATAGAAATCTGAACACACTACCAGCACTTTGAAAAGATGATGTAATTATACTATATATATATGGATATATTTTCCCACATTCCTACCTCCAATAGGACAAACTGTATTTTTTTATTTAACCTTTATTTAACTAGGCAAGTCAATTAGAACAAATTCTTATTTACAATGACGGCCTAACCCGGACGACACTGGGCCAATTGTGGACCGCCCTATGTGACTCTCAATCACAGCCGGTTGTGAACCAGCCTGGAATCGAACCGTGTTCTGTAGCGATGCCTCTAGCACTGAGATGCAGTGCCTTAGACCACTGCGCCACTCGGGAACACAACTGCATGGACAGCCGGTAAATAATGTAATTTTATTCAACATTCTGGCTTGTAGAGGTCATGAGAGGGAACATTTCTGATTCCAATGCTCATTTCTGCCCGACATAGAATTCAATGCAATTCTACATCAGTTTTCCAGGCAACATCTGATGCAGACAGTCCAACAACTGCAAGATTTACTGATACGGCTACACACCAAGACACAGATAAGGGATGTGATAATTACCTTATTCGTGTGCTTATGGAGGATCCTCTGCTGGGTTAATTATATCATCTGTTTTGCTGTACCTGACCAACGGGGCTGTAATGGAGCAGGTTGAGAGCTTAAAATTCCTTGGTGTCCACATCACCAACAAACTATCATGGTCCAAACACACCAAGACAGTTGTGAAGAGGGCACAACAAAACCTATTCCCCCTCAGGAGACTGAAAAGATGTGGCATGGGTCCTCAGATCCTCAAAAGGTTCTACAGCTGCACCATCAAGAACATTCTGACTGGTTGCATCACTGCCTGTTATGGCAATTGCTCTGCCTCCGACCGCAAAGCGCTAGAGGGTAGTGCGTATGGCCCAGTACATCACTGGGGCCAAGCTTCCTGCCGTCCAAGACCTCTATACCAGGCGGTGTCAGAAGAAAGCCCTAAAAATTGTCAAAGACTCCAGACACCCTAGTCATAGACTGTTCTCTCTGCTGCCGCATGACAAGCGGTACCGGAGCACCAAGTCTAGGTCCAAAAGGCTTCTCAACAGCTTCTACCCCCAAGCCATAAGACTCCTGAACAGCTAATCAAATGGCTACCCAGACTATTTGCATTGTCCCCCCCTTCTTATACGCTGCTGCTATTCTCTGTTTATTATCTATGCATAGTCACTTTAACTCTACCTACATGTACATATTACCTCAATTACCTCGACTAACCAGTGCACCCGCACATTGACTCTGTACCGGTACCCCCTGTATATAGCCTCGCTATTGATATTTTACTGCTGCTCTTTAATTATTTGTTACTTTTATTTCATATTTTTTACTTAACACGTATTTTTCTTAAAACTGCATTGTTGGTTAAGGGCTTGTAAGTAAGCATTTCACTGTAAGGTCTACACCTGTTGTGTTCGGCGCATGTGACAAAGAAAATTTGATTTGATAACTGAAAGCAACGCCGGTTGCCGCTGTTGTTTATAGAGCAGAGGCGGACCCGGACGAGGCCAAAATCAAACTTTATTTGTCACATGCGCCGAATACAACAAGTGTAGACCTTACCGTGAAATGCTTACTTACAAGCCCTTAACTCTTCTTGAACTGCACTGTTGTTGAGAAAGTATTTACCAAATAAACAAAAGTAAATAATAAAAAGTAGCACAATAACATAACAATAACGAGGCTATATAGAGGGGGTACCGATACCGAGTCAGTGTGCGGGGGTACAGGTTAGTTGAGGTAATTTGTACATGTAGGCAGGGGTGAAGTGACTATGCATACATAATAAACAGCAAGTAGAAGCAGTGTACAAAACAAATGGGGGGGGGGTCAATTTGATTAATTGTTCAGCAGTCTTATGACTTGGGGGTAGAAGCTGTTAAGGAGCCTTTTGGTCCTAGACTTGGCGCTCCGGTACCCCTTGCCATGCAGTAGCAGAGAAAACAGTCTATGACTTGGACCAGACCAGGCACAATCTGAAATCCACACCAGGGGCCGGAGCTCAAGATTTCTCACTTCTTTATTTATTTTTATACTGAACAAAAATATTTGTGTAAAGTGTTGGTCCCATTTTTCAAGAGCTGAAATAAAAGATCCCAGAAATTGTCGATACACACAAAAGCTTATTTCTCTCAGATTTTGTGCACAAATTAGTTTAATTCCTTGTTAGTGTGCATTTCTCCTTTGCCAAGATAATCCATCCACCTGACAGGTGTGGCATATCAAGAACCTGTTTAAACAGCATGATCATTACACAGGTGCACCTTGTGCTGGGGGAAATAAAAGACCCCTCTAAAATGTGCAGTTTTGTCACACAACACAATGCTACAGATGTCTCAAGATTTGATGGAGCCTGAAATTGGCATGCTGACTGCAAACCACGTGTATCCATGTCAGCCAAGGACCTCCACTTCCGACTTCTTCACCTGCGGGATCGTCTGAGACCAACCACCCGGACAGCTGATGAAACTGATGAGTATTTCTGTCTGTAATAAATTCCTTTTGTGGGGAAAAACTAATTCTGATTGGTTGGGCCTGGCTCCCAAGTGGGTGTAAAATCATTGAAATGGTTGCATGTTGCATTTATATTTTGGTTCAGAATATTTTATTTTGGGGATACGGTTCTCTTCCACAAGTGCGGCCGGTTGAATGAGAGGGAAGAAAACGTATCCCCATTATCCCTAAACTGTTTGTCCTGTGTGTCTGTGTGCCTCCAGTGCTTTGTCATTTCTACTGGCAGGATGGGGTAGGTTACTTTCTAAATGTAATCCGTTCAGTTACTAGTTACCTGTCCAAAATGGTCATCAGTGGCGTAACTTTTGGATTAACCAAACTCAGTAACGTAATCTGATTACTTTCAGTTACTTTTAGAATATTACCATTTGAACGACATCTATTGCAGGATAAATCAATGTTAGAATTTACGTAGCTGGCCATAAATGGATGTTGCATTTTAGTTTATGGGTTGGTTATGTAGTCTTCTTCTAACCCATTGCTTTCTACTACAGATAATAATACCGTTAAGCTATATCTTTACATTAAAAACCAAAATATGTCAGATTTCCAGTCATTCCAATGAATTGAATACCACCTGATCTTCAAGAATAGGACTTAGAAATATAGATTAGCCATATTGTTTTACCTGAGCATAACCCAAAAACGAAGGATTTATTAGCCTACTCTGTTGTTTATGATGATGTTGTCATGGAGGACTGATTAGGCAGGTTGAGTCTTGTCCTTGAGCCAGAACTGAAGGATTTCTACTAGATGGGCCAGCTGCAAAGTCAAAATTTGCTATATTGTGAAAACAAAAATGTGCTTTTTGGTCTTCGTTTAAGGTTAGGCTTAGGCATTATGGTTAGCAGATTGTATGAGTTTGTGGCTGTGCAGCTAATGACCACTGCAGAACTGCCTCCTGAACAAGATGAATGGCAAAAAACGCTATTCTGCACTGATTGGGCTCATTGCTTCAAGTTGAAAAAGAAATGCTGCTCTCACGGAATGGCATGCTTTGAGGACTAACGTAAAGTGCCATTTGCATGTTAAGAATGTATGCCATATGCTGCATTTGTTATAGGCCTATTGTTTATGTTTTTGTTGGTGATACATTGATATCTCTATAATTTGTAGATGTGTAAATCCATCAGAATTGCACTAGTTTGAGCATGTGTCCGTTAGGCCTATGTACTGAATCAGCAAGAATTAGATTGAGCAATTAAAGCCTCACTCATGGTGTTCTTAAATTAAATACGTTTTTGACAGTATGGAGCACAAGACCTCGAATGAGTTTAGAAGGGAGGAACTCCCTCAACCTTTTATTCCATAGGCTGGGATCTGCACTGTGCAGCCGTTGCAAGAGTGCATTTTCACTGGCTGTGCACTGGTCGCCGAAACAAATGATGGATAGGCGGCTTAAACTTCTTCAATTCAACCATTATTGGGTTAAAATAAACATACACATTTGTGAACAGCCATCCAAAACAACAACCATAATCTGTAAAGTGCAAATAGTTAAATGAGAGACCAGCAGTGTGATTCACATCCATGCACTATATAGATTTTAATGATAAGTGATATCCGCATCGCCCGTAGACTACACCACTGCTGTCGTCCCTACCTCCAAGCGTTTATTTAAGTTGGATAATCTTTGGATGCTGGCCTTCAGTCGCACCATTGGAAGACATAGAAAAGCCTATACCTGCTCTTTTCCCACGATCCATCAAATGCATTTGGTGTGTCATCATTGTGGTCTCTGACTTGTGGTCAGACTCGCTCAAGTGGAACAAACTTGTGCCTTTTTTCAATGCTGATTTGAATGTCATTAAGAAAACAGAAAGGTGTCAAAGAAATTGTTTTCGCAAACATCCTTTCTGAATTTAAAAGTAATTCTAGATGTAATCATCTAGTTTCTTCAAAGTATCTGTAATCTAATTACAATATTTTTGCTGGTAACATAATGGATTATACTTACCGTTTTTTTGTAATCAGTTGCATGTATTCCCCAACCCTGTCTACTGGGCCATTATACTCCCCCAAAAAGTAGTACAGTGGGTCCCATTAAGGCAGTGGTTATTCTGGTGTGAGGCTTTTGTTTGAGAACACCATTGAAACAGTTTACAGTGAGCATCAGTCTAAAACAGTTTGTAGTGATGGAACACCATCTTTACACCGTTTGCAGTGGAGTCTGTTGTCTAACATTAGCATATTTATACCTCTTATCAAACTAATTATATATTCATATTGTGTGGGCACAGTTTGTAGTGATTTCTCCCTAAGCCTGAGTATTCCGTTGTCCTGGGGAGGGTAATGTTTATCCAGTGGGGGTGGTAGGCAGCTGTGGAAGCAGGAGGCCATACACATTTTCTGTAACCCTATTAATTTAGGCACAACACAATTTTGTTTGTTCTTACTTCTTGTCCTGATCTTCTGTGTGGTTTGGGATCCTGGGGGGTAAAGTCCTGCCTGGGTGGAGTATTCAGAGGGGTTACAGCTCTTGAAGTTTCAAACTGTGACACTGACATTTTGGTGCAGTTCCCCCGGACTGCTTTGGTTTTCTCGTCCTATACTGGAAGTCATGGATTCAGAGGCAGGTAGCAGTGGCCTTAATGAGGCTTTCCCCCAAATAGCATCAGTTAGCATGCCCTGGTTCATGTATACCCCCTGGGTGCCTAAATATTTGCATAAGAGTAGTGACCCGAACTTCAGCGAGAGGCGGGCTCGGATGCAAGCCACGCTGAGGGCACAAGGGCTAACAGAGGAGCCCAACAGCATCACTGCCAAGTCCAAGAAGATTCTATGTGCCTGTGTTGAAGTGTCTGCGCCCACTGATAACTACTATGCCCTGGTAGAAGGGTAAGGAGATGGGGCCAAATGGCAATTGGCCCAAGCAGCAGTAAGGCCTTTTGAACAGTAACCCATATACCCTGGAAGTGCCGTGCTGACACCCGCTGACTTCTGTAACCCTCATCGCTGGCTCCCAGGTTTTTGGCACCTAGGCCCTGGTACTGCGGACCCTTTACCCAGGCCAAGTGGAAGTGGCCGTCCAGACTATACCAGGTTCCCAAAGCTCCCAAGCCACCTGAAGGCATTCAGCCTGGAGAAGGACTTTCCTTAACCAAGCAACAGCAGCAGCTATAGTTTGCAGTGACAGAGAACCAGTCTAAAACAGTTTGCAGTGACCGAGCACGATCTTTATACCGCTTGCAGTAGATTGTGTTTTTTTTATCATTAGCATATTTATTCCTCTTATCAATCTAATATATATTCATATTTTGTGGGCACAGTGATTTCTCCCTGAGCCAGAGTTTTCCATTGTCCTGGAAAGGGTAAAGGTTAGCCAGCGGGGGTGGTATGCAGCCGTGGAAGCAGGAGGTCGTTGTTCCTACCTTTTGTCCTGATCTTCTGTGTCTATTGGGAACCCAAGGGATAAAGTCCTGCATGGGTGGAGTATTCAGAGTGGTTGCTGCTCTTGAAGTTTCAAACTGTGACACTGACATTTTGGTGCAGTTCCCCCGGACTGCTTTGGTTTTCTCGTCCTATACTGGAAGTCATGGATTCAGAGGCAGGTAGCAGTGGCCTTAATGAGGCTTTCCCCCAAATAGCATCAGTTAGCATGCCCTGGTTCATGTATACCCCCTGGGTGCCTAAATATTTGCATAAGAGTAGTGACCCGAACTTCAGCGAGAGGCGGGCTCGGATGCAAGCCACGCTGAGGGCACAAGGGCTAACAGAGGAGCCCAACAGCATCACTGCCAAGTCCAAGAAGATTCTATGTGCCTGTGTTGAAGTGTCTGCGCCCACTGATAACTACTATGCCCTGGTAGAAGGGTAAGGAGATGGGGCCAAATGGCAATTGGCCCAAGCAGCAGTAAGGCCTTTTGAACAGTAACCCATATACCCTGGAAGTGCCGTGCTGACACCCGCTGACTTCTGTAACCCTCATCGCTGGCTCCCAGGTTTTTGGCACCTAGGCCCTGGTACTGCGGACCCTTTACCCAGGCCAAGTGGAAGTGGCCGTCCAGACTATACCAGGTTCCCAAAGCTCCCAAGCCACCTGAAGGCATTCAGCCTGGAGAAGGACTTTCCTTAACCAAGCAACAGCAGCAGCTATAGTTTGCAGTGACAGAGAACCAGTCTAAAACAGTTTGCAGTGACCGAGCACGATCTTTATACCGCTTGCAGTAGATTGTGTTTTTTTTATCATTAGCATATTTATTCCTCTTATCAATCTAATATATATTCATATTTTGTGGGCACAGTGATTTCTCCCTGAGCCAGAGTTTTCCATTGTCCTGGAAAGGGTAAAGGTTAGCCAGCGGGGGTGGTATGCAGCCGTGGAAGCAGGAGGTCGTTGTTCCTACCTTTTGTCCTGATCTTCTGTGTCTATTGGGAACCCAAGGGATAAAGTCCTGCATGGGTGGAGTATTCAGAGTGGTTGCTGCTCTTGAAGTTTCAAACTGTGACACTGACACACACACAGACACACTCACTCATACATGGTATTAATGGTTAATGCCTTCTGATGATGATCTCATGTCCTGGTCATACTTTCTCTATACATGCGGAGAGCACTCTGGACATTGAAACAATAACTTTCAGTATGATAAATCAAATGTTACCCGCTCGCCCTGTAGTACAAAGTCCATCTGTAGAATGTATCAATGAAGTTCATTGGATTTACTGCATTTAATCCCAAATTACATCTACAATCTAGAAGGTTGTGTTAAACTCTCAGGTCAGATGCATGATCCATCTGTTGGATTAGAAAAACAAAATCATCCAAGCTGATTATTTTTGTGTCTATTCCCCGTCCTAATGAATATTCCGTGGCTATCCTCAACGACTGTGTTCTCTGAGGGGGAACACGGGTGGATAAGGATCTGTACATGAAACACAAATGAATGAAAGTGTAGCGTGACTGTCTCCAGGGCCCTATACCCCCATCTTCAGCATCAACTCTGCCTAAGGGCAAAACAACTGAGAACGGCACACTGAAGTGTGCAGAGGAAGGTTACATTTCTTCCAACCTGGTAAACATCCATTACTACTGTATACAACATGGAGGGGGAGTGAGATCTTCAAGCTAGTTTCCCTTGCATTTACTGGCCTGAAATCTATCGTATCAACCTGAATGTTTAAATGGCATACGATTGAGGGGTTAGATGGATGCACACAATAATCTGATGGAGGAATTGTGTCCCTGTTGTTATTATACTGTTCCATCTGTCCCTTGGGATGTGTTGTATGTCTAGTATGCAAGTAATAAGATACCAATAAAGCAAGATAGTTTACAATGATTTAACAGCTGAAGATTTGCGTTGTAACTAGCTTACCTTTGAGCCATGTTTGAGTCATGAGTGATTCTAATTTATTGGTCAAAATAATACATTTGGGCTTCAAAGACGCTAGGAAACTTCCTTGATTAAATCATAAATGGTATTCTTCCCCTCAGTGTCACCTGGAATCATGCTGAAAACACTGAAAACTGAAAACACTCCTATCCATGTCCTGTTTACAGGAATGAATGATACATACAGTAATAGACTGACTGTGGCTGATACTTTGTGGTTTACCATTGCTCATAATGACGTTGACATTTACAATACAATACTACATTGTCTACCCTGTGTAAGGTTCTGTATTTATGTTCTTAGTCAACCTTGTGTTCTGTTTCGTTGTGTTCTTGAACGTAACCCTGTTCCTTTGTGTTCTTGAACGTAGCCCTGTCTTTCATTTTTGTTCATTGATTTCACGTGTTAGTTACTCACCTGGTCTCATCAGCTCCTTATTTAATTCAGTTCATTCTGTCTGTGTCTTTGTGAGGTATTGTTTGTTTTGACTATAGCCTTCATTCCTAGTTTTGATTCACCTGGCTGTTTGCCTACCTGTGAATGACCATTGCCTGCCTGTGACCACGATTCCTGCCTTCTGCGAAGGCGAAATAAACACCTGCCACGCTCTGCGCGTGAATCTACACCTCTTTCTCCCTGAGTATTCATTACAGAATACCTCACCTAAAAGCGGAAGGATTCAGTGGAGCTACAGCGGTGCCTAACCCAGCAAGAGGAGCATATGGAGGAAATCTAACATCTTCTCCGCCAGCATACTCCTCCGATGCCAGGTATTGTAACCCATAGCCTTCCATTCATATCCATGCCTGGAGAATATGACGGTTCACCTGGGAAATTACAGGGATTTCTGATGCAATGCATTGAGCACAACCCCACTAACTTTGCCACTGACAAGAGCAAGGTGGATTTTGTTGTCTCTACTCGCAGGCAAAGCCCTGGATTGGGCCACCACCATATGGACTGCCAACAGCACAGAACTCGGATCCGAGACCCATTTCCACTCCTTCTTCAAAGAGGTATTTGATCACTCTCCTTCCGGTCGTCCAATACGAGACCTCATAGAACAACAAGGACGCAATTCAACTGCTGAGTATGCCCTCGAGTTCCGCACCATGGCTGCAGGGAGTGGATGGAGTGAGGCTGCTTTACTTACCGTCTAATGAAGAGGGCTCAACAGGGAACTTCAGGCGGAGCTGGCATGTAGAGGTGACCTTCAGAATTTAAATCATTACATTCATATGTCCATCGACCACCTCATCGGCGACCGCCAAAGAACTCTGCCACCCAGGAACCCAAAACCTTCTTTTTCCATTATTCCGTCATCCTGTCTGAGTCTTCCAGAGCCCATGCAGTTGGGCCATGCTCCTCTCCCGTGTATCGAACGTCAAAGGCAGATTCAAGAAGGGCTCTGCCTATACTGTGGAGGGAAAGATCACTTACTCAACCATTTCCCTGTTCGCCCCCCACGGAGAGATGAGAAGGGTCCCTCCGCTGCCATGCAGGTAGGCGTGTCCTTATTTCTAAATATCTCCAAGAAGCAATTCTCCATCGTGATAACCGTGAAGAGGGTTGCTAAGTACGCAGAGTGCTTGATAGATTCGGGAGCAGCAAGTAATTTTATTGATCACCAGCTAGTACAAGAGCTTGACATTGATCTAACACCTGTCACCCCTCCCTTAAGGATTAACACCCTGGATGGGCAGCCATTGAGCACAGGCTTCATCATGCACCTGACACAGAGCGTCACCCTCCAGATTGGAGTCTTCCACACCGAATCCATTCAACTCATGGAACTCTCATCCCCCAAACAGCCACTCATCCTCAGACACCCTTGGCTTTGTTGTCACGACCCTGCCATCTCGTGGCGACCAGGTGAACTACTCTGGTATTCTAGTTGTCTCAGCCTACCCTGCAGAGCCACCACCATTGAGGACTCTGCCTCTGCAGTGCCACCCACCATGCCATCTGAATACAGCCAGTACAGCAAAGTCGCCCAGGGGACCATGCAATTGACTTGCTCCCTGGCGTGGAAAAAAATACGGTGGTCTCGTCCATGTATTGTTTACCGTCCCTGAATAACGTCACGGTTAAGAACTGTTTCCCTCTGATCCCAGCGACCCTTGAACAAGTGAGCCGCGCCAACATCTATACAAAACTCGACCTGCGAAGTGCATATAACCTTGTCCGTATACGTGAAGGTGACGAATGGAAGACAGCCTTTATCACCGAACGAAGGCACTACGAATACCTGGTCATGCCTTACCAATTGCTCCCGCCGTCTTCAATCCTTTATGAATGAGGTTTTCCAGGATATGATCAACCGCTTTCACATCGTCTACATTGATGACATCCTGATTTACTCCCTGAAGGAACACATACAGCATGTGCAAAAGGTTCTTCAACGGCTCCTTGACCATAACCTTTGAAGACTGAAAAGGGCACCTTCCATTTAACCTTGGTAAACTTCCTCGGTAGCGTCCCACCTGCCCAAAGTCCGGTGGAGTTGCAGAGCGCGAAACTCTAAATATTAACATTCATGAAAATACAAGTGTCTTACATCGTTTAAAAGCTTAACTTCTTGTTAATCCAGCCGCTTTGTCAGATTTCAAAAAGGCTTTACGGCGAAAGCATACCATGCGATTATCTGAGGACAGCGCCCCGCATACGAAAGAATTACAAACATTTTCCAAACAAGCAGAGGCGTCACGAAAGTCAGAAATAGCAATAAAATAAATCACTTACCTTACAAGATCTTCCTCTGTTTGCAATCACAAGGGTCCCAGCTACATAACAAATGGTCCTTTTGTCCGATAAAGTCCTATATATCCCAAAAAGTCAGTTTAGTTGGCGTGCTTGACTCAGTAATCCACCGGTTTCCCTCGTTCAAAGCACATACAAATGAATCCCAAAGGTTACCAATAAACTTCATCCAAACAAGTCAAACAGCGTTTCTAATCAATCCTCAGGTGCCCTAATATGTACATAAAATGTATGACTGAGAATAGTATGTTCATTACCGGAGATAAATAACGAAGTGCGCGCCCTCACCGACGCACGCCTCAACACTACAGCCAAAATGGGAGCCACCTAGAAAAACTAAATTCTAGCTCATTTTTCAAAAAACAAGCCTGAAACTCTTTCTAAAGACTGACATCTACTGGAAGCCATAGGAACTGCAACTGGGAGGTATTCCATTGATTTTCCCATAGACAGGCATTTAAAATGGTGTCACCTCCAAAAAACAATTTTTACGGATGGATTCTCCTCGGGTTTTCGTGAAGACCGATTTCGGGCAAGTTTCAGCCTCTTCTCAGAGGCAACCAGGTTTCTGGTAAAAATGTCCAGGTTCTGATTAAAGTTCATGATGCTGTTGACCTTAAGGGCCCCAGGCACACAAGTGGTGGGTTTGGCATAGAAATACGGATGCAGAAAGTAACATCGTAGTATGTGTGTGTATATCTTTTTTTAAATTCAGTTATGTTTTATTTTGTATTTGTTTAAAAAAAAAAAAAAAAACATAACATTGAGCATGACATCCAGACAAATCAGCCAACATGGCACACATACACAGTCAAATCATATCTTATAAGCTACAATACAGAAGTACAGGCCCGGCGTTCCGCTAGCGGAACTCCTCCCACATTCCACTGAAAAGGCAGAGCGCGAAATTCAAAAAATATTTTTTAGAAATATTTAAAATATTTAACTTTCACACATTAACAAGTCCAATACAGCAAATGAAAGATACACATCTTGTGAATCCAGTCAACATGTCCGATTTTTTAAATGTTTTACAGCGAAAACACCACATATATTTATGTTAGCTCACCACCAAATACAAAAAAGGACAGACATTTTTCACAGCACAGGTAGCATGCACGAAACCAACCAAACTAACCAAGAACCAACTAAACTAACCAAGAAACAACTTCATCAGATGACAGTCCTATAACATGTTACACAATAAATCTATGTTTTGTTCGAAAAATGTGCATATTTGAGGTATAAATCAGTTTTACATTGCTGCTACCATCACAGCTACCGTCAGATATAGCACCGAAGCAGCCAGAGTAATTATAGAGAGCAACGTGAAATACCTAAATACTCATCATAAAACATTTCTGAAAAATCGATGGTGTACAGCAAATTAAAGACAAACATCTTGTGAATCCAGCCAATATTTCCGATTTTTTAAGTGTTTTACAGCAAAAACACAATATAGCATTATATTAGCTTACTACAATAGCCTACCACACAACTGCATTCATTCATCAAGGCACGTTAGCGATAGCAATAGGCACGTTAGCGTTAGCGAATAAACCAGCAAAATATATTAATTTTCACTAACCTTCATAAACCTTCCTCAGATGACAGTCCTATAACATCAGGTTATACATACACTTATGTTTTGTTCGAAAATGTGCATATTTAGAGCTGAAATCAGTGGTTATCCATTATGCTAACGTAGCATCTTTTTCCCAGAATGTGCGGATATTTCTATTAGACTCTCACCTATTCTGACCAAATAGCTATTCATGAACATTACAAAAAAATACATGTTGTATAGGAAATGATAGATACACTAGTTCTTAATGCAATCGCAGTGTTAGAATTCTAAAAATATCTTCATTACGACATAAGGCTTATGTATTAGCGAGAGAGTGGCCAAATTCTGTGCGCAAAACTACTAGTACACAGTTCGACAGATATATGAAATAGCATCACAAAATGGGTCCTACTTTTGCTGATCTTCCATCAGAATGTTGTACAAGGGGTCCTTTGTCCAGAACCGTCTTTGTTTGGTATCAGAACGTCGTTTTTCCCTCTTGAATTAGCAAGCACACTGGCCAAGTGGCGCGAAGCTATCCTTCCTGAACATATGCAGACAAAGCAACACGCCTAACGTCCCGAAAAAATTTCAATAATCTAATAAAACTATATTGAAAAAACGTACTTTACGATGATATTGTGACATGTATCAAATAAAATCAAAGCCGGAGATAGTATTCGCCTTTAACGACAGCTTTTCAGAAGGCAATTACAGGTCCCTCCACGCGCCTTCCAGAAAACCGAAAATGGGGGACACGTCATTCCAAGAGGATGCATTCCATCTCAGACCAAGATAATCAACTCATTTCTCCTCTCACTTCCTCTTGACATCTAGGGGAAGGTGTATGACGTGCAAGTATATTCATACGTATCATGCCCATTTATAGGCAGGCCCTTGAACACAGCATCGATTTCAGACTTTCCACTTCCTGGTCAGAAAGTGTGCTGCCAAATGAGTTCTCTTTTACTCACAGACAAAATTCAAACGGTTTTAGAAACTAGAGAGTGTTTTCTATCCAATAGTAATAATAATATGCATATTGTACGAGCAAGAATTGAGTACGAGGCCGTTTGAAATGGGCACCTTTTATCCAGGCTACTCAATACTGCCCCTGCAGCCCAAAGAGGTTAATGAGCAGGACAAATAAAATGCGTCCAGATTCTAGAACGGTCATTTCTACCAGTGAGCCTAGCAAGCATTTGTTAATAAGATCATCCCTCCAACACTGTTTCAGAGTAGGAGTGGCATGACCCTTCCAAATTCTTAGGATTACTCTAGCTGCTGTAACAATACCAACAGTCATCAGTGCAAATTCCTCATTTGTTATATTAGGTAACTCTGTTCTATTGCCCAGGAGACATATTCTTGGTGAAACTGGAATTATTAACCCCAACCTTTACTCCAGATATTTCAAAACATCCTTCCAGAAAGGCAGCACTAATGTACATTCCCAAACTGCATGTGAAACTGTCCCAGTGTCTTTTTGGCATTTCCAACAGAGAATTGTTGGTCAGCCCCATCTTATGAAGCCTTGTTGGGGTACAATAAAACCTAAGTATCTTATTGAGTAAGTTCACCTGACATCGCTTGTCTTCCTCCCTGAGTTGGACAAGATCTTCAACCAGGTATCATCCTCAATATCACACTTAAGGTCAGTTTGCCATATTGTTCTGAGGTTTTTAGTCTTTACCCTGCAGATGATTGAATATTAAGTAAAACATGGTTGCTTTATGTGTGGGTAATTCCAAATGCTCCGCTAGTGGGTTCTTTCCTGGATGTTGTTTATAGCCGGTTATATATTTCCAGAAATGTCCCTTGTTTCCCACATCTTTTTGTACCAAATCTGAGTATGACATTAAAACATCTTAATTGTATTTATCACCTACAGTAGAGTATGAATTCCTTTCATTAGCCATTGTTTTCAGTACACAGACTTTTCTATCCCTAGCTTAGGATTGTGCCACAATGATGAGTATCCTTGTTTTTGATGTGAAATTCCACATATCTTGTGTACTGTTCTCCACACCTCTTTTGAGTGTAACAAAATTGGGTTGGGAGTTTTTGCTATAAGGTTACATCCTTATTAAGAGAGAAAGAGACTCTGTGGTCCATTACCTCAGTTTGCTTTTGGTTAAAAAAAGGATTTTGAATGATATTTGCAGTGCTATGATTAAGAGACGTAAAAATTCAGTTGAATAATTTTTTATTAATGAGGCTTATAATTAAGTAGATGTTCTAAACAAAAATGTAATTCCCCTCCCTCTCAACCACATTATACCAGTTTACTTAAATATAAAGTGTTACTTTCATGGCAACTATGAATGCTCTTAGTGCTTACTCAGCAATCACATACATGTGCATTAGGAAAGCATTCAGACCCTTTGACTTTTTCCACGTTTTGTTACGTTACAGCCTTATTCTAAAATGTATAAAATAATTGTTTTGCCTCATCAATCTATACACAATACCCCATAATGACAAAGTGAAAACAGGTTTTAAGAATTGTGTATGTATATATCTACTGTATATATAAAATGTATTTACATAAGTATTCAAACCCTTTGCTATGAGCCTCGAAATTGAACTCGGGTGCATCCTGTTTCCATTGATCATCCTTGAAATGTTTCTTCAACTTGATTGAAGTCCACATGTGGTTAATGATTGTAAAGGCACACACCTGTCAATATAAGGTCCCACATTTGACGTTGCATGTCAGAGCAAAAACCAAGCCATGAGGTCAAAGGAATTGTCCGTAGAGCTCCGAGACGGGATTGTGTCGAGGCACAGATCTGGGGAAGGGTACCAAAAGAATTCTGCAGCATTGAAGGACAACTATCTCTGCAGCACTCCACCAATCAGGCCTTTATGGTAGAGTGGCCAGACAGAAGCCACTCCTCAGCAAAAGGCACATGACAGCCCGCTTGGAGTTTGCTAAAAGACACCTAAAGGACTCTCATACAATCAGAAACAGGATTCTCTGGTCTGATGTAGCCAAGACTGAACTCTTTGGCCTGAATACCAAGTGTCACGTCTGGAGGCAACCTGGCACCATCCCTAAGGCTAACTACCTCTCTCAAAGAGTGCAGTGTATAAAGTTAGAACATCTGCCTGCTGTCTCAGCCACTGCTTGTCACCAAGGGGGTACCCCAAGGCTCGATCCTAGGCCCTACGTTCTTCTCAATTTACATCAACAACATAGCTCAGGCAGTAGGAAACTCTCTCATCCATTTATATGCAGATGATACAGTCTGGCCCCTCCCCGGATGTTGTGTTAAATGCTCTACAACAAAGCTTTCTTAGTGTCCAACAAGCTTTCTCTACCCTTAACCTTGTTCTGAACACCTCCAAAACAAAGGCGATGTGGTTTGGTAAGAAGAATGCCCCTCTCCCCACAGGTGTGATTACTACCTCTGAGGGGTTTTAGAGTTTTAGGTAGAGCTTGGGAGTATGGCTAGACGGTACACTGTCCTTCTCTCAGCACAAATCAAAGCTGCAGGCTAAAGATAAACCTAGACTTGGTTTCCTCTTTCATAATCACTCCTTTCACCCCAGCTGCCAAACTAACGCTGATTCAGATGACCATCCTACCCATGCTAGATTACAGAGACGTAATTTATAGAACGGCAGGTAAGGGTGCTCTCGAACGGCTAGATTGTCTTTAACATTCGGTCATCAGATTTGCCACCAATGTTCCTTATAGGACACATCACTGCACTCTATACTCCTCTGTAAACTGGTCATCTCTGTATACTCATCGCAAGACCCACTGGTTGATGCATATTTATAAAACCCTCTTAGGCCTCACACCCCCCCTAATCTGAGATATGTACTGCAGCCTTCATCCTCCACATACAACACCTGTTCTGCCAGTCACATTCTGTTAAAGGTCCCCAAAGCACACACATCCATGGGTCGCTTGTCTTTTCAGTTCGCTGCAAATAGTGACTGGAACGAGCTGCAACAAACACTCAAACTGGACAGTTTTATCTCAATCTCTTCATTCAAAGACTCAATCATGGACACTCTTACTGACAGTTGTGGCTGCTTTGCCTGATGTGTTGTTGTCTCTACCTTCTTGCCCTTTGTGCTGTGGTCTGTGCCCAATAATGCTCGTACCATGTTTTGTGCTGCTACCATGTTGTGTTGCTACCATGTTGTTGTCATGTTGTGTTGCTGCCACTTAGGTCTGTCTTTATGTGGTGTTATTTTATCTCTTGTCATGATGTGTGTTTTGTCCTATATTTATATATTTATTAAATTTGTATTTTTAATCCCAGCTCTCATCCCAGCAGAAGGCCTTTTGCCTTTTGGTAGGCCATCATTGTAAATAACAATTTGTTCTTAACTGACTTGCCTAGTTAAATAAAGGTTAAATAAAGGTTAAACACTGTAAAGTCCATGGAGAATAAGAGCACCTCCTCCCATCTGCCCACTGCACTGAGGCTGGGAAACACTGTCACTACCGATAAATCCACAATAATTGAGAATTTCAATAAGCATTTTTCTACAGCTGGCCATGCTTTCCACCTGGCTACCCCTACCCTGGTCAACAGCCCTGCCCTCCCCACAGCAACTCGCCCAAACCTCCCCACTTCTCCTTCACCCAAATCCAGATAGCTGATGTTCTGAAAGAGCTGCAAAATCTGGACCCCTACAAATCAGCCGGGCTAGACAACCAAGTTAACAAACAGATCACCAACCATTTTGAATCTCACCGTACCTTCTCCGCTATGCAATCTGGTTTCAGAGCTGGTCATGGATGCACCTCAGCCACGCTCAAGGTCCTAAACGATATCATAACCGCCATCGATAAGAGACATTACTGTGCAGCCGTATTCATCAACTTGGCTAAGGCTTTCGACTTTGTCAATCACAACATTCTTCCTGGCAGACTCAACAGCCTTAGTTTCTCAAATGATTGCATCGCTTGGTTCACCAACTACTTCTCAGATAGAGTTCAGTATGTCAAATCGGAGGGTCTGTTGTCCGGACCTCTGGCAGTCTCTATGGGGGTGCCACAGGGTTCAATTCTCGGGCCGACTCTCTTCTCTGTATACATCAATGATGTCGCTCTCGCTGCTGGTGATTATTTGATCCACCTCTACGCAGACGACACCATTCTATATACCTCTGGCCCTTCGTTGGACACTGTGTTAACTAACCTCCAGATGAGCTTCAATGCCATACAACTCTCCTTCGGTGGCCTCTAACTGCTCTTAAATGCATGTTCTTCAACCGATTGCTGCCCGCACCTGCCCGCCCGTCCAGCATCACTACTCTGGACGGTTCTGACTTAGAATATGTGGACAACTACAGATACCTTGTTGTCTGGTTAGACTGTAAACTCTCCTTCCAGAATCACATTAAACATCTCCAATCCAAAATTAAATCTAGAATCGGCTTTCTATTTCGCAACAAAGCATCCTTCACTCATGCTGCCAAACATACCCTCGTAAAACTGACTATCCTACCGATCCTCGACTTCGGCGATGTCATTTACAAAATAGCCTCCAACACCCTACTCAACAAATTGGATGCAATCTATCACAGTGCCATCCGTTTTGTCACCAAAGCCCCATATACTACCCACCACTGCGAACTGTATGATCTCGTTGGCTGGCCCTCGCTTCATACTCGTTGCCAAACCCACTGGCTCCAGGTCATCTACAAGTCTCTGCTAGGTAAAACCCCACCTTATCTCAGCTCACTGGTCACCATAGCAGCACCCACCCATAGCACGCGCTCCAGCAGGTATATCTCACTGGTATATCTCACTGGTCACCCCCAAAGCCAATTCTTTCTTTGGCCGCCTCTCCTTCCAGTTCTCTGCTGCCAATGACTGGAACCAACTGCAAAAATCTCTGAAGCTGGAGACTCTTACCTCCCTCACTAGCTTTAAGCACCAGCTGTCAGAGCAGCTCATAGATCACTGCACCTGTACATAGCTCATCTGTAAATAGCACATCCAATCTACTTCATCCCCATACTGTATTTATTTATCTTGCTCCTTTGCAACCCAGTATCTCAACTTGCACATTCATCTTCTGCACATCCTACCATTCCAGTGTTTAATTGCTATATTGTAATTACTTTGCCACCATGGCCTATTTATTGCCTTACCTCTCTTATCCTACCTCATTTGCACATGCTGTATATAGATTTTTCTACTGTATTACTGATTGTATGTTTGTTTATTCCATGTGTTACTCTGTGTTGTTGTATGTGTCAAACTGCTTTGCTTTATCTTGGCCAGGTCGCAGTTGCAAATGAGAACTTGTTCTCAACTAGCCTACCTGGTTAAATATATATATATATTTTTTTTTAAAGAAGTAAATAATAATAAATTAGGTGAAGCATGGTGGTTGCAACATCATGCTGTGGGCATGTTTGTCAGCGGCAGGGACTGGGAAACTCGTCAGGATCAAGGGAAAGATGAACAAAGGAAAGTACAGAAAGATCCTTGATGAAAACCTGCTCCAGAGCGCTCAGGACCTCAGACTGGGGCAAAGGTTCACCTTCTAACAGGACTCTAAGCACACAGCCAAGACAATGCAGGAGTGGCTTTGGGACAAGTCCCTGAATGTCCTTGAGTGGCCCAGCCAGAGCCAGGGCTTGAACCCGGTCGAACATCTCTGGAGAGACCTGAAAATAGCTGTGCAGCGACGCTCCCCATCAAACCTGACAGAGCTTGAGAGGATCTGCAGAGAAGAATGGGAGAAACTCCCCAAATATAGGTGTGTCAAGCTTATAGCGTCATACCCAAGAAGACGCGAGGCTGTAATCGCTGCTAAAGGAGCTTCAACAAAGTACTGAGTAAAGGGTCTGAATGCTTATGTAAATGTTATATTTCATTGTCATTATGGGGTATTGGGGTGTGTAGATTTGATGTGGAAAAAAACATTTAATCAATTTTAAGGCAGTAGCGTAACAAAATGTGGAAAAAGTCAAGGGCTTGAGTATAGATTGACCTTTTTGAGTGTTCTGTAAGTGCCTGTATAGATCAAGTTTTTCCTCAAGGTTCTCAGTTGTATGCTAACACTATGTTCAGTAGCAAAGTTTTCATTATGAAGCATCTTAGCGCATTACAGGGTGGAAACTGTAGAGTTCAAGTCTAAAGACAGGCACAACAAGCTACCAGAGCGTGTTATGTTATTACAAAAAGTATGTTAGAATGAATAATCGAATAAAAAGCATGAGCTGGCGCACACCCAGAGAAAATTATTTTGTGCTTACTAACACCAAATAAACTGTAAGCTTTCAAAAAAAAAATAGTCGCACACTCTATATATAAACTCCCAGTAATTTATTTCTGGGAGTTAATATAGAGTGCGTCACTCTCTTTATTTTTATTTTGTGAATCATTTACTTTTTGTGAATAATGCCAAAGTGAAAAGGAGAAATACTTCAGCATGGGTAACAGCGGAATTACAATTTCAGGTATATAAAAAGACCTGTTATGTAAGCTGAAAATGTAGTCATTCAGACTATAATAGTGTATGTCGGACATTTTGCTTAACAAATCACAGAAATACATTAAAACTTCCTAGAATTGATTGACGCACCTGTGAGTCAATCATTTAACATAATAAAAAAATCTCAATCAAAATCCATCTGTTTAAGATAATGATATGTTTTTTTTGGTGTGGGCTGCACCTCAATCCACCCCATCCGCCTATGTCGGCCTTCTGCATCTGCAGTGGAAAGTGGCAGAGCTACAATGCAGTTTGTCAGACCAGGAGACATCCTGAAAATCACTCTTCTCCTGAAAATCACCCATTTGTAGCTTCTGAGCCGTTTGACTTTTATGACTCTATGAGAAGATAAGACTCTCTCGAACACAATGGTGTTGTCCGTTTTGTTCTACGACCCTCACAAGTGTCACGGGACTAGTTTGAAGGTAACCCGGTACTAGTTTTAAAAAATATGGAAGTTGGAAGTAGTTTTGTGGCCCCCCCAAAAAGGGGTTAAATATTTGTAAAAAAAAAAATCCTGAGCTTTCTTATATCTCCTAGATATAGGACAGACACTTCAAAACCTTTTTCCTTATGATTTATTTTTTGGACTGTCTGTTTTGCCATTTATGAATGTGTATTTAAATGCTTTTCTATTGGCTATAGCGGAAAAGGCCAAATTCAATAACTACAAGGGTCTTAAAATTCTAAATCAAATAGCTAAATGAGCCATGGTATGACCATCTTAAAACAATTCCATATGTTAGCATAGACTTTTAGGGGTTAAATCACCAATTTGTTACTTCCTATAGTAATAAACTGACCATATAGAGACAGAGTTGGAATGATAACTTTTTCAAAACAGCAACAATGATTGAGTAGATAGTCAAAAACCCACTTAGTGGGGTCTTGGAGAGGTGGTGTTGCCCATTTCCTATTTCTAGCATTGTATTTTTTGCTCTGTTATGAGTCATTGGAGCTGTTGAGATGAGAGGATTCACATCTATATGGAGAGAGCGCTGTTGGAGTAGGCTCTTAGAGAGAAATTAGCAATCATGGCTTGTTATTGTCTGCCTGTCCTCATTGGGCTGACCTTCCATGGAAGTACCATCTCATCGCTGCACATCAAAAACTATTGCGGAGCCTGGAGACTACCATTTTTCATAGAGACTTAAGATCCTCTTTAAAGTTTGAGGAAGGTATAAAAGTAAACCGGATGAAGGTATAGGCTAACTAGGGTTGAGCCTCAGTAATTAATGGTCAGATTGAGGCTAAAACACAAATTGGAGTAATTATCATATCAAATGTGTAATACAAAAGTATAAAAGGAAAGTGATTTCAACCACACACAGTTCTCTCCCTGCATTACATATATATTCTAAACATAGGATTCATACATTAAAATGTTCCAACAGCTAATGAAAAGCTAAATAAGTCCCATTTGAATTCCCTAGCAGGTGTTGGTGCTTGAGTGATTATGTGCCCTGGCTGAATTTAGCAGAAAACTATGGGAGGTATTTATAATCCAGCCCACTATTCAGTAGGCAACGGCATGGGCTTCCCATGACTTTCCAATCAGGTCATGGGATGTGTGACAACCCTTGTGAGTGGATTAGATATAAGGTTGTGAATCAGGTTGCAGCAATTAATTGGCAGTATTTTCCGACACACACCATTTTCAACTCCACTCCCCTGCAGAAGAATGTCTCACTGTGAGACACAATGGCTAATTGAGTGAGCCTTCTGATCATAACGGCATTTCATTGCACACTTACTATCTTTTCAGTGATATTCAATGTGCCATTACGAAAACTCAATTAAGTAGAGAAAAGGGTAATAGGTATGTGAAAAATGAGCAGTCATTAAAAACGTTCACAGCAAACCAGTAGCGTAGAACAGTTTCACGGGGCAACCCCTCAAGGTTCGAGCAATACATAACCAAAAGTATGTGGACACATGCTCGTCGAACATCTCATTCCAAAATCATAGGCATTAATATGGAGTTGGTCCCTGCTTTGATGCTATAACAGCCTCCACTCTTCTGGGAAGGCTTTCCACTACATTTTGGAAATGTCCATCTCATCTCAAAGGTGATCGATGTGGTTGAGGTCAGGGCTTTGTGCAGGCCAGTCAAGTTCTTCCACACCGATCTTGACAAACCATTTCTGTATCGACCTCGCTTTGTGCACGGGGGCATTGTCATAATGAAACAAGAAAAGGCCTTCCCCAAACTGTTGCCACAAAGTTGGAAGCACATACTTGTCTAGAATGTCATTGTATGCTGTAGCGTTAAGATTTCCCTTCACTGGAACTAAGGGGCCTAGATCAAACCATGAAAACAGTCCCAGGGGATCTTAGGCTTGTGTGCGGCTGCTCGGCCATGGAAACCCATTTCATGAAGCTCCCGACGAACAGTTCTTGTGCTGACATTGCTTCCAGAGGCAGTTTGGAACTCGGTAGTTAGTGTTGCAACCGAGGACAGACTATTTTTACGCGCTACGCGCTTCAGCACTCGCCGTGCCGTTAGCCTTTGTGGCTCCTAAATGTTTCCACTTCACAATAACAGCACTTACAGTTGACCGGGGCAGCTCTAGCATGTCAGAAATTTGACGAACTGACTTGTTGGAAAGGTGGCATCCTATGACGGTTCCACGTTGAAAGTAACTGAGCTCTTCAGTAAGTTCATTCTATTGTCAATATTTGTCTATGGAGATTGCATGGCTGTGTGCTCAATTTTATACACCTGCAAGAAGCAGTTGTAGCTGAAATATCCAAATAAACTAATTTGAAGGGGTGTCCACATACATTTGTATAATATAGTGTATATATACAGTACCAGTCAAAAGTTTGGACACACCCACTCATTCAAGGATTTTTCATTATTTTTACTATTTTCTACATTGTAGAATAATAGTGAAGACATAACAACACATATGGAATCATGTAGTAACCAAAAAAGTGTTAAACAAATCAACATATATTCTATATTTGAGATTATTCAAAGTAGCCACCCTTTGCCTTGATGAGAGATATGGAAACACTTGGCATTCTCTCAACCAGCTTCACTTGGAATGCTTTCCAACAGTCTTGAAGGAGTTCTAACATATGCTGAGAACTTGTTGGTTGCTTTTCCTTCACTCTGCGGTCCAACTCATCCCGAAAAATCTCAATTGGGTTGAGGTCGGGTGGTTGTGGATGCCAGATCATCTGATGCAGAGAATTCTAAATAAATCACCCACAGTGTCACCAGCAAAGCACCCGCACACCTCCTCCTTCATGCTTCATGGTGGGAACTACACATGCGGAGATCATCCGTTCACCTATTCTGCGTCTCACAAGGCGGTTTGAACCAAAAATCTCAAATTTGGACTCATCAGACCAAAGGACAGATTTCCACCGGTCTAATGTCCATTGTTCTTGTTTCTTGGCACAAGCAAGTCTCTTCTTCTTATTGGTGTCATTTAGCAGTGGTTTCTTTGCAGCAATTTGACCATGAAGGCCTGATTCACACAGTCTCCTCTAAACAGTTGATGTTGAGATGTGTCTGTTACTTGAACTTGAAGCATTTATTTGGGCTGCAATTTCTGAGGCTGGTATCTCTCATGAACTTATCTTGTTTGGGATAGGGGGCAGCATTTTCACTTTTGGATGAATAGCGTGCCCAGAGTGAACTGCCTCCTACTCAGTCCCAGATGCTAATATATGCATACTATTATTAGTATTGGATAGAAAACACTCTGACGTTTCTAAAACTGTTTGAATGATGTCTGTGAGTATAACAGAACTCATATGGCAGGCAAAAACCTGAGAAGAAATCCAAACAGGAAGTGGGAAATCTGAGGTTTGTAGTTTTTGAACTCACCCCTATCGAATACACAGTGGGATATGGGTTAATTTTCACTTCCTATGGCTTCCACTAGATGTCAACCGTCTTTAGAACGTTGTTTCAGGCTTCTCATGTGAAGGGGGGCCGGATGGGAGCTGTTTGATGGGGCCGGATGGGGTCTGCCTACAGCCCGCATTCGGATGGGGTCTGCCTACAGCCTCGTTCTCAGTCACACGCTTTCACTTGAGTTAGCTCTCGTTCCATTGCTTCTCTACAGACAATGGAATTCTCCGGTTGGAACATTATTGAACTTTTATGATAAAAACATCCTAAAGATTGATTCTATACCTAGTTTGAGAAGTTTCTTCGACCTGTAATATAACTTTTTGAACGTTTCGTCCGAATGGACCAGATCGCGCTTCTGGATTTGTTTACCAAACGCCCTAACAAAAGAAGCTATTGGACATAAATGGACATAAATTATGGACATTATCGAACAAAACAAGCATTTATTGTGGAACTGCGATTCCTGGGAGTGCATTCTGATGAAGATCATCAAAGGTAAGTGAATATTTATAATGCTATTTATGAATAATGTTGACTACCCAACATGGCGGATATTTCTCTGGCTGGTTTTTCCTCTGAGCGCCGTTCTCAGATTATGCTTTTTCCGTAAAGTTTTTTTAAAATCTGACACAGCGGTTGCATTAACTTCTCTGCGCTACGGATCCCTTTTACGGGATCATTTTCCTAAACAACCGCTGAATTGCAGGGCGCAAAATATTACTAAAAATATTTATAATCATGCAATCACAAGTGAAATATACCAAAACACAGCTTAGCTTGTTGTTAATCCACCTATCGTGTCAGATTGTGAAAATATGCTTTGCAGCGAAAGCAATCCAAGCTTTTGTGAGTGTATCAATCAATGCTACAACAGCTAGCCCCAAATTAGCATGGTCACGAAAGTCAGAAAAGCAATAAAATTAATCTCTTACCTTTGATAATCTTCGGATGTTTGCACTCACGAGACTCCCAGTTACACAACAAATGTTATTTTTGTTAGATAAATATTACTTTTATAACAAAAAACGCCATTTGGGTTGCGCATTATGTTCAGAAAACCAAAGCCTCGTTCCGTTCGCCGAAAATTCCAAAAAGTATCCGTAATGTTCGTAGAAACATGTCAAATGTTTATTATAATCAATCCTTAGGTTGTTTTTAACAAACATAATCGATAATATTTCAACCGGACCGTAACCTATTCAATAAGAGAGAAAAAGAAAATGGAGAGCTACCCCTCTCGCACGCAGGAACTAATCATAGGACACCTGACTAGTTTTGAAAAATCTCGCTCATTTTTCAAAATAAACTATGTCTAAAGCCTGGTCACAGCCTGAGGAAGCCATTGGAAAATGAATATGGTTGATACCCCTTTAAATGGAAGAAAGACGGGCCAGGAAACACAGATAAATATAAAAATAATCACTTCCGGGTTAGATTTCCTCAGGTTTTCGCCTGCAGAATCAGTTTTGTTATACTCACAGACAATATTTTGACAGTTTTGGAAACTTTGGAGTGTTTTCTATCCTAATCTGTAAATTATATGCATATTCTACAATCTGGACCTGAGAAATAGTCAGTTTACCTTGGGAACGTTATTTAACCCTTTCATGCGTGAGTTCCAAATATCTGTAACGGTCGCCCCAGCGTGAGTTGTTTTATGCACGTGATGTTAGAACGTTCTCTCCAATTCCAGAATGTGATTGTTATGTAACAGTACATTTAATCTGCGCTGCCCTCAAACCAAAGCACGCCGCCTGTTTTATTTGTCAATTTTAAATTATTTTCTAAACAGTTTTTTATTTTATAATAACAGTTTGAAATGAGGTGTGTTCCGCCTCATTCATTCACATAAAAGTAGTCATTTTTACTTTTGCGGACCAATTAATTTTTTTTACATTTCTGACCCGGACAAAATTCCCCAAACACTTCTCAATTGTTTGTGCAGTTCAAGTCTGCAGACATTTACTCATCTGCCGTCCTGCATACACGTGTTCATATTTTCCACCTGTCGCCTGCATCGCAATCAAAGTTGTTTTCGTTACCAATAATAACTTTGGAAATGTGTGCGTTTCTATCAAAGTGCCTTATTACGTTATAATAGTTTCTGCATGTCGTGTTATGTCGTTTCTACTGTAGCATCATGTTTTTGTGTATATTCATTATAACCGCGGACACGCGATGTAACGTTACTCATTTCATAACATGTATGGTGATATACCCAATGCTTAGGTATCTAGCTACAGTCTTATTAGCTCTGGAAAACAATGCTAATTGCGTCACGGATGTATTAGCATGTGTTGTATGTTGAAGCTACCCTGGCCTTTTGACTCCCAAGTGGCACAGCGTCTCAGTGCTAGAGGCGTCACTACAGACACCCATCTTCAAATCCAGACTGCGTTTCTATCAAAGTAAGTGCCTAATTACGTTATAATAGTTTCTGTGTCGTGTTATACCGTTTCTACTGTAGCTCACTGTGTGTATGGAGCATAATATATTTGTGTATATTCCTTATAACCGCGGACACGCTAGGTAACGTTACTCATGTTACTCACCTTTTATGGTGTTATATTCAATCGTGCTTATGTAGCTAGTTACATTATTCTATTAGCTCTGTAAAACAATGCTAAATGCGTCAGAAGTATTGGCATTTTGTATTTTGACGCTACCCTGGAAAAATATCTTATACCACTTGGTCGTTTTCTGAGTTCATTCCACAAAGCTGTTTATCATGTCGGCCTTATCCACTGCCCCCATTTTGAGGTAATAGTCAAGCACGCAGTCTGGTTTGATGTTTCTCTGTCTGGTTTGTTTCTCTCTCCCGTCAGGTGGTTCACCTTCCCTGTGGCCGACATGGTTGCTGTATGGACAGTGGAGAGGACATGGACGTCTCGTTTGTCATGGCACTTTACTGCCAGCTGTTGACATCTCTTGTTTTGTATAACGGGTCATTTAGGATGGCAGTAGCGTTGATGATGAAATGCAGTCATAGCAGCAGAACTAGAAAGCAGTCTTGGGAAAAGAGGGTGGCAAAGAAGGGAGTTGCAAACATAGCATCTCTGCTCCAGTATTCTCTTAGGGAGTTCTTCTTTACTGTCACCAGGAATGTATACATTTCACTAATTGTGGTTGTCCCCCCACTCCTGGTGTAACAGTATAACTTTACGTCCGTCCCCTTGCCCATACCCGGGCGCGAACCAGGGACCCTCTGCACACATCAACACCACGAAGCATCGTTACCCATCGCTCCACAAAAGCCGCGGCCCTTGCTGTGCAAGGGGAACCACTACTTCAAGGTTTCAGAGCAAGTGACGTAACTGATTGAAACGCTATTAGCGCGTACCCGCTAACTAGCTAGCCATTTCACATCCGTTACACTGGCTCTCTCTTATCCTGTAGCTCCAAGGCATAGCGATTGGTCTCTACTATGTCTCCCACTAGCTCCTCTGTCAGAAACAACTTGAAGCACTCTGCCTCAGATGGAAATGGCAAGGGGCGTTGCACTCCAGACTGGGACTCAACACAATCAGCAGGGCCAGGAGGGGTGAAATGGCTGGCAGCCTTCCAGCTACCACAGAACTCCTGTACTTCATCCACTGTCAGTCTGCCACCATCACCACCAGCATCTTCTAATGGAACTGGGACTTTGTCAGTGGACAAGGGGTCCTCAGATTCAGGGTTCTCAATGGCTACAAGGTTGGGGGGCAGCTCCTCACTGTCAGAATCTGATTCCTGACTTTCAGACTCAAAATCTCCAGAATTTCCACATTTGTGAGTTGTCTCCTTTTGAAAGTTATTGCTAATGCTACAGCTTAGCTCACTATCTACATACATAAACAACAACACTGAATGGTTTAGAGTGAGAGGGTACGTGGTTGACTGCCGGCACGCGCCACTTGTCTCAATAAATCACTATCAGAAAATGTTTTGTGTGGCAATTATTTGTGTATTTACTGATTTATTCACATGTTTTCAATTCTATGTGACAAATCATGCATTCCGATTCTTGCACAGATTGTAATGGGCACATATTATGTGTGTAAAATACTTTTTTGAAGGTTGTACTGATTATGATGAGCTAAGCTAATTCCAGCTGTGTAGCCATGTTTGTTGACATACAATGCATTCTGGGTTTCACGTAATCGTCTGTTTGACCAAAGATGTTATAACAAAATGAGGTGAGTAAGAGTTCACTCATTTTTTGAGGACTTCCGGAAATGAAGGGTGGGATGTGAACGACAGTGATTGACACACCCCTTCAACATGCATACTATAAACAGACCAAACTCATCTTGTCTTCTCTTATCTTCGTTTTCTGTGAGGAACAAATGCATGGCTGCGCGCTGAAACTAATCGTCGGATTACTTTCGATTTCTATAAAGTGTTTTACCTAATTATTTCGATCAATGGTGAGCTCACCCGTGATGTGATTAATTATACATAATAATTGCTATTAGCTAATTCATATTGTAGTTTATGTCAGCCGAGAGTTAGAAAATATTACTGCTTGTGTTGGGTCAATCTTTCCTCAGTTAGCGCTTGGACAAATGTAGCCTACATTTTTCCGGTTAGGATGATTGTGTTATGCTATATATACTTCTGTGAATATCTGAACATTGCATTCCAAAATAAACTGCTCACATTCTGGACAACTTTGTAAGGACTGTGTTTGTGTAAATAGTTTCTGAAAAAAGTGTGGCCAGCTCAAATGCTGATTGTTGCGTCATTCGAAACTGGCCGTTCTAAACGAGCGTTCTAAATGAGTGTTCTAATCACACGGGTGTGATCGTACGCTTCAGGGACCACTGTAGAACGATCACACCCGTGTGATGGTACGTGTGAAAGGGTTAAAATAAAATAAAAATTCTGACCCCTAGCGTCAAGAGTTAAGGAGAAGTGTATCTGAAGGTCCATGCATAACACTTGAATTTTCATCAACATTTATAATGAGTATTTCTGTGAATTCATGTGGCTCTCTGCAAAATCATAGCATGTTTTTGAACTACTGAACATAACGCACCAATGTAAAATGAGATGTTTGGATATAAATATGCACTTTATCGAACAAAACATACATGTATTGTGTAACATGAAGTCCTATGAGTGTCATCTGATGAAGATCATCAAAGGTTAGAGATGAATTTTATCTCTATTTGTGCTTTTTGTGACTCCTCTCTTTTGGCGGGAAAAATGGCTGGCGTTTTCTGTGACTTGGTGGTGACCTAACATAATCGTTTGTGGAGCTTTCGCTGTAAAGCATTTTTTGAAATCAGACACTGGGGCTGGATTAACAAGAATTTTATCTTTAAAATGGTGCCTAATACTTGTATGTTTGAGAAGATTTCTGTTGATTTGTATTTGGCGCCCTGCTATTTCATTGGCTGTTGGCGAGTTAACCTGTCCTAGACAGGTGACTCTTGAGGACAGCCACAGGAAAGGAAGACCCAGAGAGCCAGTTTCATCATAGCGCTTGATGTTTTTTGTGACTGCACTTGAAGAAACTTTCAAAGTTCTTGATATTCTGCAGATTGACTGACCTTCATGTCTTAAAGTAATGATGGACTGTTGTTTCTCTTTGCTTATTTAAGCTGTTCTTGCCATAATATGGACTTGGTTTTTCACCAAATAGGACTATCTTCTGTATACCACCCCAATCTTGTCACAACAAAACTGATTGGCTCAAACGCATTAAGAAGGAAAGAAATCCCACAAATTAACTTTTAACAAGGCACTCCTGTTAATTGAAATTCATTCCAGGTGACTACCTCATGAAGCTGGTTGAGAGAATGCCAAGAGTGTGCAAAGCTGTCATCAAGGCAAAGGGTGGCTACTTTGAAGAATCTCAAATCTTTGTTTAACACTTTTTCGGTTACTACATGATTCCATATGTGTTATGTTTTGATGTCTTCACTATTATTCTACTATGTAGAAAATAGTCAAAATAAAGAAAAACCTTTGAATGTGTAGGTTGTCCAAACTTGACTGGTACTGTATGTAATGACCTTGTAACGGGTACAGGTATGTATACATTCAGGTACTTAGCATTGTTCATTCTGCTTTCCACAAACATAACTAAATATGTAGTTTATAATGTACTGCATGTACTTGCTTGCAACAGGGAAATTGTGTACATTTTCACTGGGATTTACTTTGGTAAACTTTGAACAATTCTTGTTTTATATAGTTTGTTGTTGATGTGTTATTATGGGTGGCTTCATGAGGATATATCATGATTCGGCTGTTCTGGAATCTGAGGGTTTAAATGCTGCAGATGGAGCGATGACCTTTTCATTTGCTCCATACAAGATTGATTACCTGCAAGTTCCTTGACATAGTACAGAAAGTGTAGTTGTTAAAGGCAGTACAGGACCTCAGAGTTAGCAGAATCAACCAACCTCCAAACTCTCTTAACTGGTACAGAGGCCTTTTAAAGTGGGCAATTGGTAACTCCTATTAGGTTATACTGTACTTCGCCTCTATTTTGTGATTCCTTCCCCTGTCCATCTCTCCCCCAGCTATTCTTCACATGCTGTTCTAGGCCCTGGCATTTCAACATGACCCTTGAAAAACATTGGCTAATTAGTTCCCAAGGAAGCCACAATCCATCTTCCTGAGCTAGTGCTGTGTCCACCTCCCCATTCATACTCTCTCAGACTGAAATTAGAATGTCTCAAACTCCAGCCAGGGGCCTCGCAGAGAGAATAGACAAAACATTTTCACCACTGGACACGGAGAAAGCTTCTGGCCAGGTAAGATACCAAAATAAAGAGTGTAAAAACAGAGAAAAAATAGTAATACTTCTATATTTTTTTACAGATATATTGTTATTCTGACCAAATGCTTTATTACAAATGCATCACTGAGCGTCAGCTGCAGCCATACATTCTCCTAACAAATCCTATGTTGGTCCATCCCCTGTCATCATTTTCCAGGATTCTGTGTCAAATGAAGTAGCACTGGGTCAATATATTTCAATGGCTTTTCAAACTAGTATACCAAATCAAATCAAATCAAATCAAATTGTATTAGTCACATACACATGGTTAGCAGATGTTAATGCGAGTGTAGCGAAATGCTTGTGCTTCTAGTTCCGACAATGCAGTAATAACCAACAAGTAATCTAACCTAACAATTCCACAACTACTACCTTACACACACACACAAGTGTAAAGGGATAAAGAATATGTACATAAAGATATATGGATGAGTGGTGGTACAGAACGGCATGGCAGATGCAGTAGATGGTATAGAGTACGGTATATACATATGAGATGAGTACTGTAGGGTATGTAAACATAAAGTGGCATAGTTTAAAGTGGCTAGTGGTACATGTATTACATAAAGATGGCAAGATGCAGTAGATGATATAGAGTACAGTATATACATATGAGATGGGTAATGTAGGGTATGTAAACATTATATTAAGTGGCATTGTTTAAAGTGGCTAGTGGTACATTTTTACATAATTTCCATCAATTCCCATTTTTAAAGTGGCTGGAGTTGAGTCAGTATGTTGGCAGCGGCCGCTAAATGTTAGTGGTGGCTGTTTAACAGTCTGATGGCCTTGAGATAGAAGCTGTTTTTCAGTCTCTCGGTCCCTGCTTTGATGCACCTGTACTGACCTCGCCTTCTGGATGATAGCGGGGTGAACAGGCAGTGGCTTGGGTGGTTGTTGTCCTTGATGATCTTTATGGCCTTCCTGTGACATCGGGTGGTGTAGGTGTCCTGGAGGGCAGGTAGTTTGCCCCTGGTGATGCGTTCTGCAGACCTCACTACCCTCTGGAGAGCCTTACGGTTGTGGGCGGAGCAGTTGCCGTACCAGGCGGTGATACAGCCCGACAGGATGCTCTCGATTGTGCATCTGTAGAAGTTTGTGAGTGCTTTATGTGACAAGCCGAATACCATATAGTATATCCAAACCTGCAGATACAGTAGGCTGGTAGTTATTTTTCCTGGAACACTTACCCATTGTTCTTATGATTCCTGGAATGCCTGCCAATGGATCCAAGAGCACAATGAGGAGAGGAAATCTAGATATGAATCCCAATAAGGAGCATCTTCATTTGGACATCAAAGACTGTGTTTAGACAAAATAACACTTTATTTACTGCCCTTGTTTACGTTGTTTTACAAGTGTTACATTTCATGAGCCCCACCTGTTTTAAGCCCCACATTTTTTCCAGTAAAAAAATATAAAAATTGTGTGGGGGGGGGGGGGGGGGGGGAGGCTTGCCTGTTTTTCATGTTATTTTGGCATTAATACGGTCATTAATACAGGTCACATGTCAGTTTGCAAACAATGTAAAAAAAAAAATATATCATCGGGTTAATAAAGCCGCATGAGTAAGGCAGCTCCAAAATGCAAGTGTTTCAGCCTACCTCAGTGCTTTCTGTGGTGGGGCTAGCCATCAGAAAATAGGAGCGTTGCGCCATGATTGGCTCAGTGTTTTGACACTCATGGGGACACTATGTCACGGCCAAGTAGTAAGGGTGGACATAGAAAATTCAAGCCCTTTGGCTCCTGCCGTAGAATTACATGAGTAGTGCCCTTCCAAAAAGCCTCAAGGTCATTGGCCACAGATAAAATGATGTCAAATCACATTATATGTACAGTAGCTTTGATTGGACTGATCATGTCAACATCTTACTTTCAAAATCTTAGCTAGCAGTCATCATCATGAATCAACTCGACAATCTACTTGCAAATCGTTTTTAATCCTTGTCATATGAAGATAAATAATGATGAGAAATTATAGATAAAACGTATCGGTGCTCAACGGCGATTGGACATAAACATTACACAACAAGTTGGAAATCTCAAATTCAACAATGAGGGGTTTGGGAGGAATCGGTCGCAGTGGCTAACTGCAAGCATTGCAACTAGGATGTCGGGAATAAATGAACTCAGACTGGGAAAATACGTTTTGAACGGTCATCCAAATCCAACTCGGAATTGTAAATCTAGCCTCTTTTTCTTTCTTTGATGACAAAATTTCCCCATGAAGTACGGCTGCGCCACCTTCCTGTTCAAGTGAGCACATCACAACAAGGTGAGTCCAAAAATGTCTTATATGCTGCTGCATAAATTATGTAATATGCAAGGGAGATATTTATACTGTAGATAAGAAAGAAATACTAAATGTATCTTGTGTAGTAAGCTTTTAGTAGCACATGTGCTTCACCCTAATAATTTGGTCTGTTTTCACCTCTTAATTTCGCCTAATGTTACTGTTTTGACTCAATGGTGCACATGTAGCCTTTAACCTGTTTTTGAGAAATGTAATCATTGCATATTGTAAGAGCTTTCATTATCTGGTTATATGCCCCCTTTATTTATCCTACGGTTCTGACTTGGTGTACAGGGAAAACACTGTAAGAACGTCCCATGTTCTGAATTCTGTCGCTGTACATTTCAAAAGCGCTGAACATACAGATATTGACTACGCCTGTCCTGGCTCGTTCATTAATGTCTTAATCGAAATTATGGATTGCCTCTTATCTGCTTGCCGTCCCCTTTTGCCATAGTTTGCACATCTCAATTGTCAGTAGAAACCACATTTGTTTAAGCAAGTCAGCCATATCAGCTATGTTTTTTTTAAAGCCAGTAAATGAGGCTGAATGAACTGTTTTGCTGCCAGACAAGGCTCTGCTGATAGCTAGGTGTAGCAGGTGTTGGGACTGCTGTTGGGACTCTGCTGGTGGGGCAGCTTTATGTAGGCCCTAACAGTTTGTGGGCACTGTTTGTCACCACAATTAATGTATTGTTTAGTGTTGTGTTGTTTAGTGACTTT